>NW_027062862.1:0-76840 GCF_032884065.1 Artemia franciscana
CCGAGGAATTACAAGAACAGCAAGAAATCAGGCTTGCTGCTGATAGAGAAAGTAAGAAAAGAAAGCGTGCCGAGGAATTACAAGAACAGCAAGAAATCAGGCTTGCTGCTGATAGAGAAAGTAAGAAAAGAAAGCGTGCCGAGGAATCAGAGCAATCTGAAATTTATCGCCTGGCATTCAGGTACAACCCAGTCGATGATTATAGCTTGAGTAGATGTGTTCAAATCGGGACAATGTCTAAAATTTGTCCCTATTGCAAGGCCTTGAAATTCAATGGTGAAACAATGGGAATGTGTTGCGCCTCAGGAAAAGTTAAACTTCCTCTATGGCTGCACCACCAGAGCCATTGAAGACTTTCCTTACTGGAACTACGTCAGAATCTAAGGGTTTTTTGTCAAAAATCAGACAATACAACTCATGTTTCCAAATGACGTCGTTTGGAGCCCAAATCGAAAATCCAGATCAATTTATGTCTACTTTCAAAGTAAAAGGGCAAATTTATCATAAAGCAGGGTCCCTTCTACCATTCTTAGGCGAGAATCATAAATTTTTACAATTGTACTTCATCAGTGATAGAAATTCTGAATTGAATGCACGTTGCGAAATTTCTCCCAACGTTGAAAGGACAATCGTTTCCCAATTGCAACATCTTTTCCACGAAAATAATAATTTAGTGCGTCTGTTCAAAACAGCCATCGATTTGATGCCTACTGATACTCATAAAATTGTTATTTCCGCTGACAAAACGCCTCCTGGCCAACATGTGCGTAGATACAATGCTCCGACTATCGACGAAGTGGCAATCGTTATGGTCGGTGATCAGTTTTTACCTCGAGATATTATTCTACATAAGCGAAACGCTCAGTTGTTAAGAATTGCTGAAACTCATCGATGCTACGATGCCCTACAATATCCTATCATTTTTTGGGATGGAGCCGACGGCTATCACTTTAATATTAAATTGATGAATCCAGTCACTAACAAAGAAATGAATAAGAAATGCAGTGCAATGCATTATTATTCCTATAGACTAATGATTCGGCAGGATGAAGAAAATTATATTTTAAAATGCCGTGAATTGTTTCACCAATTTGTCGTGGATATGTATGCTAAAATTGAATCAGAACGTTTGCTATATATCCGCCTGAATCAGACCAAGCTCCGCTCTGAACAATACATTCATTTGCGAGATGCAGTTATAAATGACGGTAATACCACAAACGTTGGAAGATTAACAATTTTACCTTCGTCATATGCTGGCAGTCCCCGTCATATGCATGAATATGCTCAAGATGCTATTGCTTATGTTCGTCTCTATGGTCGTCCACATTTATTTATTACATTTACATGTAATCAATCTTGGTACGAGATACTGCAGCTTTTACTTCAAGGACAATCGGCGGTTCATAGGCATGACATTACGGCACGTGTCTTCCGGCAAAAGTTGAAATCACTGATAAACTACCTTGTAAAACATGAAGTGTTTGGGTCAGTGCGATGCTGGATGTACTCAGTGGAATGGCAAAAACGAGGTTTGCCACACGCACATATACTAATCTGGCTACATAAAAAAATTACTTCAAACGAATTGATGATGTGATTTCCGCTGAAATACCTGATAAAAATGTCGATAAGGGGTTACATGATATTATTGTAAAAAATATGATACATGGACCTTGCGGTGCACTGAACTAAAATTCACCATGCATGGCCAAAGGAAGGTGCACAAAGCAATATCCTCGACTTTTAGTACCCAAAACAATTACTGGCAATGATGGTTACCCACAATATAGAAGAAGATCTACTGAAGATGGCGGTAAAACAGCAATAATAAAGAAGCGTAACGGTACCACCATCGAAGTAGATAACCAGTGGGTTGTTCCATATTCCCCTTTATTATCAAAAACATTTAATGCCCATATAAACGTTGAATACTGTAACTCCGTAAAGGCAATAAAATATATATGTAAATACGTCAACAAAGGCAGTGACATGGCAGTTTTTGGCTTGCAGTCCGAAATCAAAGATTTCGATGAAATCGTAGAATATCAGGCTGGAAGATACATAAGCAGTAATGAAGCTGTTTGGCGAATTCTTTCATTTCCGATACATGAACGTAGTCCAGCTGTTGTTCACTTAGCGGTACATTTACAGAATGGTCAACGTGTTTATTTCACGGAAACCAACGTGCAACAAAGAGTCCTGAATCCACCGGATACAACATTAACAGCTTTTTTTTCGCTTTGCAAAAATGATTCTTTTGCGAAAAAACTGCTGTATACTGAAGTGCCTTCGTATTACACGTGGAATACTAAAAATAAAGTATTTGAACGTCGAAAACAGGGTAAGTCAGTCGACGGCCAACCTACCATCTTCAAAGATACCACGATAGGAAGACTCTACACCGTTCACCCCAATCAACATGAATGCTTCTTTCTACGCCTGCTTTTGGTGAATGTACCCGGTCCGACATCCTTTGAGTATTTGAGGACTGTAAATGGTACTATACATGACACTTACCGTAGTGCATGCCAAGCTCTGAATTTATTGGAGAATGACCAACACTGGGATAACTGCATCAATGACGCGTGCGAAACGTCAACCCCAAGTCAAATTCGTGCATTGTTTGGCATCATTTTAACAACTTGCTCTCCATCAGCTCCTACAGATTTATGGGAAAAATATAAGTCAAAAATGTCCGAAGATATACTTCATCGAAAACAGTTAGAGACGTCAGACATGACTTTTGATTTTACACCAGAAATTTATAACTACACTTTAGTTGTTATAGAAGATATTTGCATAAGTATGGCAAACAAACCTCTTCAGGGTTTGGGAATGCCTTCACCTAACTGTATCGCTGCTGTTTCGACATGTGTAGAATTGTATCGTGAACAAAGTTACAGTACGAGTGATCTATTGTCGTATGTACAAAATAACATTTCCAAGTTAACGTCGGAACAAAAAGACATTTATGATACGATAATGCATTGTGTCGATAACAACGTTGGAGAATTTTTCTTTTTGGATGCGCCAGGAGGTACTGGTAAAACGTTTGTGATAAAACTGATTCTGGCATCAATTCGATCTAAAAATGATATAGCGTTGGCAATTGCGTCGTCCGGAATAGCCGCAACATTGCTGCCTGGTGGAAGAACTGCTCATTCCGCTTTGAAATTGCCTCTGAACTTGCATTCTACAGAAACTCCCACGTGCAATATTTCCAAATCATCTGGGATGGGTAAAGTATTGCAGCAATGCAAACTTATTATTTGGGATGAGTGCACAATGGCACACAAAAAATCGCTCGAGGCTCTGGATCAATGCTTGAAAGATTTAAGAGGGAATTCGAAACCCTTTGGCAGCACATTAATATTGCTTGCAGGAGATTTCAGGCAAACATTACCTATAATACCTAGATCAACTCCTGCAGACGAAATGAATGCTTGCCTGAAAAATTCTAATTTATGGGCACACGTAAAAACATTAAAATTAACTACAAATATGCGTGTCCGATTGCAAAACGATGACTCTGGTCAAACATTTTCAGATCAATTGCTAGCAATGGGAAACGGAAAGCTCCCAGTAGACTCAATTTCAGGACGTATACAACTACCTGCTGATTTCTGTAATTTAGTGACGTCCAAAAATGAATTGATTGAAAATATATTTCCAAATATTCTAAAAAATTATAAAAATAATAAATGGCTAAGTGAAAGAGCGATTCTCGCATCCAAAAATATAGACGTCCACGAAATCAACAATATTGTTTTGACCAAGATTCAAGACCAGGCAGTCCTTTACAAGTCAGTCGACACAGTTTTGGAACCAAATGAAGCGGTTAATTATCCATCTGAATTTTTAAATTCCATAGATCTTTCAGGGTTTCCACCACACGTGCTACAACTAAAAATAGGCGTACCAATAATATTGTTACGTAACATAAACCCACCAAAGCTTTGCAATGGCACTCGACTTGCCGTAAAAAAAACAATGGAAAACCTAATAGAGGCCACAATCCTGACAGGGCCTTTTGAGGGTGAGGCTGTTCTTATTCCTCGCATTCCCATGATTCCAACAGATCTGCCTTTTCAATTTAAAAGATTGCAATTCCCAATTCGATTAGCATTTGCAATCACCATTAACAAAGCTCAAGGTCAATCATTAGAAAAATGTGGTATTGATCTTAATACTGATTGTTTTTCCCATGGACAATTGTACGTTGCATGTTCGAGGGTCGGTAAACCTGACAATCTATTTATATGCAGCGAGAATTGGACAGCGAAGAATGTTGTATATTCGCAAGTTTTACGCAGTTAATTTGTATTTCGGAACCAAATGAAGCGGTTAATTATCCATCTGAATTTTTAAATTCCATAGATCCTTCAGGGTGTCCACCACACCTGCTACAACTAAAAATAGGCGTACCAATAATACTTTTAAGAATATCAACCCACCAAAGCTTTGCAATGGCACGCGACTTGCCGTAAAAAAAAAAGGAAAACCTAATAGAGGCCACAATCTTGACAGGGCCTTATGAGGGTGAGGCTGTTCTTATTCCTCGCATTCCCATGATTCCAACGGATCTGCTTTTTCAATTTAAAAGATTGCAATTCCCAATTCGATTAGCATTTGCAACCACCATCAACAAAGCTCAAGGGCAATCACTAGAAAAATGCGGTATAGATCTTAATACAGATTGCTTTACCAATGTACAATTGTATGTTGCATCTTTGAGGGTCGGTAAACCTGACAATCTATTTATACACACAGACAATGGGACAGCGAAGACTGTTGTATATTCACAAGTTTTACGTAGTTAATTTGTATTGTATCTATCTATCTATCTATCTATATAAAAACGAGTTGTGTGTATGCATGTTTGTTTGTTTGTAAAAAGAGCGTTTGCATATGACGTCATTATTAGTACATACGGCTTTGTATATGGACAGACAATGGGAAAGCCAAGAATGTTGTATATTCGCAATTTTTACGTAGTTTGAAACACATATATAAATCTATCTATATTCACAGGTGGGACACAGGGACACAACTAAAATGGCGCGTAACTAATATGGCGCGTAACGACTTACGCGCGCGGGGGGGCTTGGGGGGGCGCGAA
The DNA here is from genome assembly GCF_032884065.1 of Artemia franciscana. Lineage (NCBI taxonomy): Eukaryota > Metazoa > Arthropoda > Branchiopoda > Anostraca > Artemiidae > Artemia > Artemia franciscana. The sequence continues at coordinate 5,123 of NW_027062862.1, forward strand.
GCGCCCCACCAACTAGGTGTTGGGGTGGCGCGAAGCGCCACCCCAACAGCTAGTATATAAATATATATATATGTGTGTGTGTTTTTAACTACGTAAAACTTGCGAATATACAACATTCTTCGCTGTCCCATTGTTTGTGCATATAAATAGATTGTCAGATTTACCGACTCTTGAACATGCAACATATAATTGTCCATGGGAAAAACAGTACATATTCAGATCTATACCTCATGATTCTAATGATTGCACTTGAGCTCTGTTGATGCTGATTGCTAATCGAACATTCCCTAGTGTGTCCCAGTCGTCATTTGTGTCCCGGTGTCCCAGTCTGTAATTTCTCTTTGAGTGTCCCGGTTGTCATTTATATTCCCTGTGTCCCGGTCGTCATTTGTGTCTTGGTCTCCCGGTCTGTAATTTCTCTTTGAGTGTTCCGGTCGTCATTTATATTCCCTGTGTACATTTACATTCCCTGTGTCCCGGTCGTCATTTATGATTGCCCTTGAGCTTTGTTGATGGTGATGGCTAATCGAACATTCCCTGTGTCCCGGTCGTCATTTATATATCCCCCCTGTGCCCCTGGCGTCTTCGTTGCAGTTGTGTCCCTGTGTCCTGGTCGTCATTTATGTTCCCTGTGTCCCGGTCGTTATTAGTGTCCCGGTGTCCCAGTCTGTAATTTCTCTTTGAGTGTCCCGATCGTCATTTATATTCCCTGTGTCCCGGTCGTCATTTGTGTCCCGGTCTGTAATTTCGTCAGTCGACTAACATGAAGTCAGTCGACAAACAACTTCATGACGACATACAGCTCAATCCTTATAATGACGTCAGTCGATAAACATGACGTCAGTCGACACACAAACATGACGTCAGTCAATAGACACACAAACAAACAACTTATTTTTATATATATAGAAGATAGATAGATAGATTTACCATTCCTGGAGATCAGCTAGAAACGACACTTTTTTTCTCAGTGACCAGTTTCTTTCTAACGCGTTTCTAATTTTGGGTTATTATGGGCAGTGATGTGGTCTTTACAAGGTTGCAGCTACCGCTGCAACTATTAAAATCATGGTCGTAGTTTTTCTATTGGACTTCAAAGTTTCTCAGATGCAAATGTTTTTTTGTTTTTTTTTAGTATATGAAACCATAGTCAATTTAATGAATTGCTTTGGAATGTTAATATTCAATCTCTAGTCATTTCATTTATCTCTAGCCATCAAAATGTCTTGGATCCATTTACTTCTTCGGCTTTAGCTCGTCAGATAAATCTTCTTTTTTTTTTGTTTACTTAATGTCTTTTATCTACTCCTTTTATTGCCCAAATCTCGATATAGAAATCTCATTTTATATTTTTCCTTGAAAGCCTTAAAATTAATTTGGTCTTAAATGCAATCACTTTTGCACTTAGGCAGCCTTTGTTTATGATAACATCAAAATCCATAATTCAGTTTAATATTCAGCTACCACAGCTGAGCGGATTTGACACTCTCCTCAGAATCTTGAGGATCGAGTTCAAATCTGCCTGTGGTACATTTTTTGTCGAGCATAATTAGCTCCTTTATCTGCTATCTGATCAAAAAAATTTTGTTGAGATGTTGTATCAACAACGCGTAGCTAATTTTTGGTTATTATGGGCAGTGGTTTGGCCTTTGCAAGGTTGCAGCTGCCGTTGCATCTATTAAAATCATGGCTATAATTTTTCTATTTGACTTCAAAGTTTGCTTTGAATTCATATATATAAAGTTTGAATACATATCGCCAAACCTTTGGTTTTTAACTTGAATCTGGTAGGCATTGATGACCTTATCCAAGTCAAAATCCCAAACCCAATCATCATCGCTATAACTTTCAGTTTTGATATGTTTTGACTGTCGCTGTCCAGGTGGATCTTCATCTAACTGCGTGGTTTTGCGTTCTTTAGCCTCAAGCCTGTTTCCTTGCTGTTCTTTTGATTCCTCGGCACGCTTTCTTTTCTTACTTTCTCTATCAGCAGCAAGTTTTTTGGCATAGACTCTTTGAGCATCTTCCTCGGCATCAGTCTTTTACAGTTAAACATTAATAGATTTCTACGTGAACGCATGTCTTAAATATCTTTAGTGACGTCACCGTCATAACAAAAATGACGACAACTAACTTCATGACGTCAGTCAACACACAAACATGACGTCACCCGACATTGTAGGCTCTTCAGTCATTTTACAATTAAACATTTTTCCGTCCACGATCTTCTTACAATTAAGAATTTGTCTAAGAACGATTTTCTTAAATACTTTTAATGACCTCATCGTCATAACGAACATGACGACAACTAACTTCATTACGACATGACGACATGATGACATGACGTAACTCGAAAGTTGTGTGTCTGTTGACCTTGTAGGTTCTTCAGTCATTTTACGATTAAATATTTTTCCTTCCACGATCTTCTTACAATTAAGAATTTGTCTAAGAACGATTTTCTTAAATACTTTTAATGACGTCATCGTCATAACAAAACATGACGACAACTAACTTCATGACAACATGACGACATGATGACATGACGTCACTCGACAGACAGACATAACACACAAACAACTTATTTTTATATATATTATATATATATATATATATATATATATATATATATATATATATATATATATATATATATATATATATATATATATATATATATATATATATATATATATATATATATATATATATATATATATATATATATATATATATATATATATATATATATATATATATATATATATATATATATATATATATATATATATATATATATATATATATATATATATATATATATATATATATATATATATATATATATATGTTTTTAACTACGTAAAACATGCGAATATACAACATTCTTCGCTGTCCCATTGTCTGTGCATATAAATAGATTATCAGGTTTACCGACTCTTGAACATGCAACATATAATTGTCCATGGGAAAAACATACTATACCTCATAATTCTAATGATTGCACTTGAGCTTTGTTGATTCTGATTGCTAATCGAACATTCCCTGTGTCCCAGTCGTCATTTGTGTCCCGGTTTCCCAGTCTGTAATTTCTCTTTGAGTGTCCTGGCTGTCATTTATATTCCCTGTGTCCCGGTCGTCATTTGTGTCTCGGTGTCCCGGTCTGTAATTTCTCTTTGAGTGTTCCGGTCGTCATTTATATTCCCTGTGTACATTTACATTCCCTGTGTCCCGGTGTCCCGGTCGTCATTTGTGTCCCAGTGTCCCAATTTGTAATTTCTCTTTGAGTGTCCCGGTCGTTATTTATATTCTCCGTGTCCCCGTCGTCACTTGTGTCCTGGTGTCCCGGTCTGTAGTGTCAGCTTATAATGACGTCATTATTGCCCTTGAGCTTTGTTGATGGTGATTGCTAATCGAACATTCCCTGTGTCCCGGTCGTCATTTATATATCCCCCCTGTGCCCCCGGCGTCTTCGTTACAGTTGTGTCCCTGTGTCCTGGTCGTCATTTATGTTCCCTGTGTCCCGGTCGTTATTAGTGTCCCGGTGTCCCAGTCTGTAATTTCTCTTTGAGTGTCCCGATGGTCATTTATATTCCCTGTGTCCCGGTCGTCATTTGTATTCCGGTTTGTAATTTCGTCAGTCGACAAACATTAAGTCAGTCGACAAACAACTTCATGACGACATACAGTTCAATCCTTATAATGACGTCAGTTGACACAAAAACATGACGTCAGTCAATAGACACACAAACAAACAACTTATTTTTATATATATAGAAGATAGATATATCGATTTACCATTCCTGTAGATCAGCTAGAAACATTTTTTTCTCACTGACCAGTTTCTTTCTAACGCGTTTCTAATTTTGGGTTATTATGGGCAGTGATGTGGTCTTTACACGGTTGCAGCTACCGCTGCAACTATTAAAATCATGGTCGTAGTTTTTCTATTTTACTTCAAAGTTTCTCAGATGCAAATGTTTTATATTTATTTTTTAGTATATCAAACCATAGTCAACTTAATGAATTGCTTTGGAATGATAATATTCAATCTCTAGTCATTTCATTTATCTCTAGCCATCAAAATGTCTTGGACCCATTTACTTCTTCGGCTTTAGCTCGTCAGATAAATCTTCTTTTCTTTTTGTTGAGATGTTGTATCAACAACGCGCAGCTAATTTTTGGTTATTATGGGCAGTGGTTTGGCCTTTGCAAGGTTGCAGCTGCCGTTGCATCTATTAAATTCATGGCTATAATTTTTCTATTTGACTTCAAAGTTTGCTTTGACGAAGTTTGATTTTTTGTTTCGACCCAGCTGAGCGGATTTGACACTCTCCTCAGAATCTAGAGGATCGAGTTCAAATCTCACTGTGGTAGATTGTTGTATAATTAATATTGGTATATAATTTTTCTATTTGACTTCAAAGTTTGCTTTGACGAAGTTTGATTTTTTGTTTCGACCCGACGTCATTTTAGGAATTTAATAGTAATAATAATAGTAAAACGTCTTTTCAAAAATAAACTTATAGGAATTTCAAAAAATAACCTGAAATTCCTAAAATGACATCGGGTCGAAACCCGACCCGATAATTTTTCCTCTCCCTTCAGCCCCTCCAGATGGTCAAATCGGGTAAAACGACTTTATCAAGTCAATTTGTTTAGGTCCCTGGCACGCCAACCAATCTTCATCGTCCTATCACATCCAGAAGCACCGAACTCGCCAAAGCACTGGACCCCCCCTTCTCCTAACTCCCCAGAGAGAGTGGATCCAGACCGGTTACGTCAATCAAGTATCTACGACAATTGCTTATTCTACCCACCAAGTTTCATCCCGATCTCTTGACTCTAAGCGTTTTCCAACATTTCTGGTTAGCCCGTTCGTAAGTTAAAAATATCCCATTTTTTCTAATTTTTTTTCTAGTTAACCGTTGGCATTTACCAAGTGCCAAAAAAACATCAGAAATTAAATAAAAAATAAATAAACCATCAGAAATTAAATAAAACAATTTTCAACTGAAGGTAAGGAGTAACATTAAAACTCAAAAAGAAGAGAAATTATTTCGCATATGAAGGGGTTGCGCCCTCTCCTCAGTACCTTGCGTTTTACGCTAAAGTTTGACTGTTTGTCTCAATTTCTGAAGAACGGCTCCTGAAATAAAACGGTCGTTTCATTAGAATAGGAAGTTTTTTTTATAAGTGCTAAAAGCTTTAGCGTCAACAACAAGGTATTGAGAAGGGGGGCACCCCCTTCATACAAGGAATAATTTCTGTTCGTTTTTCGAGTTTTAATGTTGCCCCACACATTCAGTTGAAAAAACTTGTGTTTTGTACTTAATCATAAACAACGTTATAGTATAATTACCCGATGACGTAAATTCAAACTGGGTTTTGTTCTTTACTATACTGAGCTCAGAAAAAGCCGGAAGGTTTTTCAAGCATATTATCATGGTTGCAGTGGTAGTTGCAACTCAGTCAAGGACGAAGCACAGTAATGAAATATTGAAAACTCTTCTTTTAATATTTTAAAACCAATTAACTAATTCAGGAACGATGAATATAATCTAAAGTAGCCTTAATGGTAAAATATTTCTTCGAAAATAAATTTATAAAATAAAAGTAATACCATTTGATATTTTATTGTGTGCTCCTTTTCGGCAAAGTAATCGTTACCTTGACAATACCCATCCCCCATGATGGGCCTATATATAGCCCGAATAATATACTTATTCGTTGTTTTTTTTTTCATTATTTGATTCATTGTAAAAACCAGTTATTCACTGAAGACTTAAGATTTCCAGTTAAACAAAGACAAATCATAGGTTTATAATCTAAACAAATTGTTTTCTTTAATAAATAATTAATTGGCTTCTCATTATTTTCCATTCAGTTTTGAATTTTATTGCACCTACTTTTTAATCTCTAATCGAAGGCAAGGAGGGGACAGGCCTGTACAAGCTAATCCAATATTAATGCTGAACTCGTCTAAAGTTAATTTACGAAGCTATAAATGGATGCAGGGGTGAACACAGCGATAAATTTCTCAGGGAGATTGATAAATTGACAGAGGGAAGATAGTACAAATCAAAAAGAATAAATAATTTTTTTTGCAATATAAGGTACATCTTTTATTGAGACGACACTGTAAATATGCAATTATGAAATAAAATCAAGCCACCTTTTTTGTGAGATAGTTTATACGAAACGTCTTTTACATTGAAATAAAAATCTCTGCGCATAGATAATCCACCTATCTCCAAAACTGTATCCAAATTCTCCTCCACAAAGCTAACTCATCTTGCAGGTTTCCCCTATAGCTGTCTGCATCAAGATACAGAAAATTAGTCAGAGTATTCAATATACTCTTAATATATCCTTTGTTTTTCTTCGTCGAAGGAAATACGGTGCGGAGGAAATAAGTATTGCAGTGACTCCAGCAACTTTCTAAGACTAAGGAATCACTGATGCTGCTGCTGTAGAAAGTAGTCCATAAATGGAACGAACACCGAAGTGATGCATTTCAGAATCCTCTTGTTCTCTTCTGTAATAATCCCTCTATGGTTTATTTCGGAATTCATCTTGGCACTCTGATTCTGATTTCGGCATCTTGATACAGCTCAGTTACTTTAGTAAAGAGTGGAAGAAACGTAGCTTCACTCCTTCCTTTCATGTCTCAAACTTTGCTCTTAAGTTTGTCAGCGTGTTTGGGAAAATATACGAGAAATTTAGTTTCTGATTGCAAACTTGGTATTAAATTTTGTGACAGACTAAAAATTTCACTGACAGTAAACATAGCTGCACGCAGGTGCAGCAAAACTGCACCTCTCAATAGCAGATAACAAAGAATGAACTTTACTTGAAAATTCAGAATCTGAATTAGGATGCTCTTGAATTTCTCCCATAGCCTTAGGGATAATAACAAAAATCCCTTTAAACAAAATGATTACTTTTAAGTGCTCCACCCATCTAGTCTCGTAAAATTTGCTCAATCTTGTTCCTTCTGTCCCTGTGATAAGATTACTTTCTTGAAAAATTTGTGTTAAGAATTGCTAAGCATTTAGGTGAAAAATATATATATATATATATATATATAAATAAGTTGTTTGTCTGTGGGTCTGTCGAGTGACGTCATGTCATCATGTCGTCATGAAGTTAGTTGTCGTCATGTTTGTTATGACGATGACGTCATCAAAAGTATTTAAGAAAATCGTTCAAAGACAAATTTTTAATTGTAAGAAGATCGTGGACGGAAAAATGTTTAATTGTAAAATGACTGAAGAACCTACAATGGCAACAGCCGAGGAAGCTGCTCAAAGAGTCTATGCCAAAAAAATTGCGGCTGATAGAGAAAGTAAGAAAAGAAAGCGTGCCGAGGAATCACAAGAACGGCAAGAAAACAGGCTTGCGGCTAAAGAACGCAAAACCGCGCAGTTAGATGAAAATCCACCTGGACAGCGAGAGTCAAAACTAATCAAAACTTAAAATGATAGCGATGATGATTGAGTTTGGGATTTTGACTTGGATAAGGTCATCAATGCCTACCAGATTTTAGTTAAAAAAACAAAGGTTCGGCGATATGTATTTCATAGTGACGCTGAAAAATAAAGAAGAAAAGAAAAACTAAAAAGAAAAAACACTCAAAGAGAAATTACAGACCAGGACACAAATGATGACCGGGACAGAGGGAATATAAATGACGACCGGGACACTCAAAGAGAAATTACAGACTGGGATACCGGGAAACAAATGACGACCGGGACACAGGGAATATAAATGACGACCAGAACACAGGTATTTAAGAATATCGTTTAAAGACAAATTTTTAATTGTAAGAAGATCGTTGAAAGAGAAATTTCTAATTGTAAAATGACTGAAGAACCTACAATGGCAACACCCGAGGAAGCTGCTCAAAACGAATGTATTCAAGCCGAAGTAGCTGCGTTTGTAAAGCGTTATGTTTCAGGTTCTAGGTCTGAGAGGCTCCAGGTTTGAATCTTGGCTTTAGCATTAATACAAAAGAAGAAAAAAACTAAAAAAGGTAAAAACTACAAAAAAACTAAAAAGAAAATACTAAAAAAACTAAAAAAGCTAAAAAAGCTAAAAACTAAAAAAAAACAAAAAAAAGGTAAAAAACTAAAAACTAAAAAAGTAAAAAAACTAAAAAAACTAAAAAAAAGGTAAAAACTACAAAAAAACTAAAAAGGAAAAAAACTAAAAACTAATAAGAAAACCAAAAAAAAAACTGAAAAAGAAGAAAAAATAAAAAAAGAAAAAAAAACTGAAAAATAAAGGAGAAAAAGAAAACTAAAAGCCGGGACACAGGGAATATAAATGACGACCGGGACACTCAAAGAGAAACAAATAACGACCGGGAGATATAAATGACGAACGGGACGCTCAAAGAGAAATTACAGACTGGGACACTGGGACACAAATGACGACCGGGATACTGGGAATATAAATGACGACCGGGACACAGGGAATGTTCGATTAGCAATCACCATCAACAAAGCTCAAGGGCAATCATTAGAATAATGAGGTATAGATCTGAAAAACCTGACGATCTATTTATATGCACAGACAATGGGACATCGAAGAATGTTGTATAATCGCAAGTTTTACGTAGTTAAAAACATATATATATCTATAACGAAAAGAGAAATCTTTTCTCTTTTATCTATATTCACAGGTGGGACAGAGGGACACAACTACAATGGCGCGTAACTAATATGGCGCGTACCGAATTACGCGCGCGGGGGGGGGGCGCCACCCCAACACCTAGTTCTAAATAAATTAGTGACGTCTTCCAAAGTTCCTAGATAATTTCTTATAAAAGGTATGTTGTACAAACAACACAGGGTTAAGTTTAATGAGCGGCCTACACTGTGCGAACCTGTGCACAAACTGCATAGGGAAAACTTTCACGGACTACAGCAGCATAACCCTTGAAACTGGCTACCCACAGATGAAGCCCCATCATAACCTTGCACCCTTATATATTTAAAATTAATTTCCATTTCACCTAAGGTTTGGATCAACCAACTAAGGTCTACTATCATCCAACTGTTTCTTTTTCAAAAAGTTTGTAGTTGTTGATTTTCATTTTGAAATGATGGGCGATTAATTAACAAACAGGGGTGTAGAGTTCTATATAAACACTGAAAAAGTACACGCGTGATTTAAATGAAGTTCAACGATCTTAGGAGTCTGAGGTTATAACAGCACGTGGCTTACAACAGGTTATAACAGCATGTGGCAGCAGCCTGTCTTTGTTCCCAACTGCATTTTCATTAAAACAAATATTATTGTGGAGATCATCACACTTTACATACTTATTGTGTATATATTACTGTATATCAATTGGATTAAAACCCACAGTGAATTTTGTTGGTTTCTAAGACAGTTGTGTTTAAAATTTAGCTTATAAAAATAATAAAATATCCCTTTTTTATCCTCATCACAATAAAATTTGCAGCAAACATTATCCTTTTATATTAGTCAAGATCTATAATACTCAAGATCTATAATTAGATCTATAATTAGTCAAGAATGTACAAATTTCCCGAATTTAAGGAGGGGGTGTATCCCCGTCCCCCCCCCCCTCCTTGGGTTCTTCAATGACTGGATAAAACTTTATGACGCGATACATTAGCCCTTTTCGCAATTAAAATAATTCAAATTAGGAAATTAGGAGAAAACCAAAAGCATTAAGAACTAATAGTAAGAACAGACGGGCTTCATTGACATTAAGCCTTATAAGATATGTCAGTTATTTATTCAAGTTGCAATGCGGGAGATATTAGAAGTTGTTAGTAGGAATAGATGGGTTTTATAGGTACCAAACCTTATGACGCGACACATCTGCCATCTATTCGCTAGGACAGTTGACTAGATAGAAATAGCTGTCTACTTTTGCTGTCATCACAGACACAACGAAGACGACTGCAGCTGATACACAAATATTTCTCAAGCTAAAAATAGGGGGAGGATTTAGTGTCTTTTTTCTTTCCTTTGCTTAAATCATAATGGGTAGTAACTAACTTAAAAAAAAGAAAGCAAAGCATGAAATAAAAGGAATAGCAAGTTCCAAACAAAACATAGTGCAGTAGAAAAGCCTTGGATATGTGCCTATTTGTGTTGTACCAACGACAAGCATGTTCGCAGAGAAAGGCTGGTGTTTCCACTCGGAAAGTCTCCTTAGCTAGATAGTCACAAATTGCTTCTAATTTATCTACAAGCACAGTTTATTATATTAACGAATCATTATAGCCCAGAATTCCTATAAGATAATTAGATGGAAGAATTTTTTAAATTAGAATTTGCTCGTCTGTATAATGTTCGACGTTTTACTTTGGTGTACATAAGAAAGTTGTTATATGTTCAACGTTTTTGGTGTTTAAATGTCTTGCTCTTTCCTTGCTAAGGATTACGTTCCTAGTGAAACATACGATTTTGTAAAAATATACAACTATGCTATGCCCCCCCCCCAAGTTTTTTCCCACATTTGACATTAATGTCCATTTATTTTATACTTTTACATTCCTAGGATACTTTACTCCCCTCCCAGATTATGAGCTTAAAACCGCTACTAGTTTTTAGCATTGCTTATTTAATTTTCAGAGCAAAAACACACGTGTATTGTTTACATCGGCAATCTACAACACCAGCCAAACAGCTAAATCCTTTTCACGTCTAATTAAACATAGGATTCTTCCAATGAATCGTAGGTTCGACAATTTCTTCCTTTGGGACTTTTCACGTCTGAACTACCGTGTTTTAAGGGTACACCTGATATAGTGTGTAGCTCCTTAGAAATGGGAAAATGACTATTCCTATTCATCTTCTGCAACAATTTGTAAAACAGTAGTCAGACAAATTTGCACATTCAACATTTCACAAAAAGATTCTTACTGTAAAAAAAGCGCATAAAAAAAAAAAAAAGAAGAAGATTGGATCACAGCAGTAACAGGCATATATTTTTTACTAACTCACATCAATTTAACGATCAGTTCCCAAGAGGAACTAGACCATCCAACATGAGAATACATTTGCTGAGGAAAAACAAAGTATTAACTAACAACATATAATTCTCAAGGACTATTAGAAGAATATTGACTTGCCATGCACCTTTTCGTGTTCCCAAACATGAAGTAGACCTCCTCCCTCCAAATTCGGTTTAGTGCAAGCTTTGAATCGAATCGAGCCCAATACAGAGCCGGATTTAAATCTTTGACATCCCTGGGCCCAATCTTTTTTTTACGAGGAGACACACGAGGTTTACGGGGAAATCTCTGCAAATTCGAGGATAGTTTAAGCCCTGAACAGAGGGTAACTGATAAGTCAAAAGTAATGCAAGAGAGAGGTGATGCCGAGGTTTCAGCCGCCATTCTTGGGGGGCATCTGATAGTTTATAAGCGGCTACAGAATTCCTGTGTTGCTTAAAAATCACTTTTCTGTGAATAGGCAGTGCAGTAGCAAAGTACGTCTGGCCCTTTGACGACAAACCACATCAGTCCAGTTCTTGTAAAGAAAAAAAATCGCTCAGTGTTATTTTTTTGTGCCCCTCGGCATTGTTCACCCAAGGCCCGGGCCTAGTGGGCCTTTTTGTAAATCCTGGCCTGGCCCTATATGTCTAGATCAATTTCAAAGCCACGCTAAAGAAAATTGTTTTTGACGCATGATGTAAGCCTTATCCCCGATTCTCATTATAAATTGTCAAAAATAGAACAGTCATGTTCCAGGACATGCTAATGTAAAAAGAAAGTTTGTTGTTGGACAGAGCTGAATTGTGTCAAATATCACACAATTTTCCGGTGTTTCCCTATTTTTATTGTCTCCCACAGTAGAAGGCTATCTAATGACACTAAAGTGTATTGTACTAACATTCTGGAGCGATCATAAACAGTTACTTATATCAATAATATAAGTGTATTGCTTTACTTGCCCCCCCCCAAGACGATACATATACAACCCCCCCCCCCCATAAATTTCTTCGCTATTTTTGGTAAAATTTTAGTTAATTGACTTTTTGCTATCTCAGAAAGGGTTTAGGTTAGGAAAATGAAACTTTCAGGGATAGGTCTACAGGCCAAAGTATGTCCCGGGAAGGTATTTTAAAGTACCCACCTCCTCCAATCCTTTCTGCCTTTAGAGGGCCCTGAAATTTACCTACATGACAGGTCTATACCTATTGAAATTTTGACAAAACAACATTTTACCTTAATTTTCAGTTACTAGTTGCTTTTTTTCTGCCTTTAGTTCTGAAAATGCAATTCCTGTTATTTGAGTAGAATTTTCAGCCTTATCAATGTTTTTTTTCAAAACTTAGGAAATGTATTTGAATATCTTTAAAACCTTATAAAATGGAATTGAGTAAAGTTATGAAGCTGAAAACAATTTTGTTGTACTTCAGTTAAGCAGAAGATATATTTTGCAAGGTTTCACTTTTATAACACACATAGTTTTAAAGGTCATCAAAGGTCAGGGCCCTTTAGAGGGAAAAGGAGTGGAGGTAGTTGCTTCAGAATACTTTCACAGGACATACTTTAGTCTGTAGATTCATCCCTGAAAGTTTCATTTTCCTAACCTAAATAACCATTACATAACGATACACTTCCCAATAACCATTATTATATGTAAACACTGGTCGAAGTTTGTAACTTGCAGCCCCTCCCCCAGGGACTGTGGGGGAGTAAGTCATCCCCAAAGACATAGTTATTATGATTTTCGACTATGTTGAACAAAATGGCCATCTCAAAATTTTGATCCGTTGACTTTGGGAAAAAATTGAGCGTGGGAGGGGGCCTAGATGCCCTCCAATTTATTTGGTCACTTAAGAAGGGAACTAGAACTTTTCATTTCCGTTAGAATAAGCCCTCTTGCGACATTCTAGGACCGCTTGGTCGATACGATGACCCCTGGGGAAAAGAAAAAAAACAAAAACAAACAAACAAATAAACACGCACCCGTGATTTGTCTTCTGGCAAAAAATACAAAATTCCACATTTTTATAGATAGGAGCTTGAAACTTCTACAGTTGGGTTCTCTGATACGCTGAATCTGATGGTCTTATTTTCGTTTAGATCCTACGACTTTTAGGGGGTGTTTCCCCCTATTTTTCTAAATAAGGCAAATTTTCTCAGGCTCTTAACTTTTGATGGGTAAAACTAAACTTGATGAAACTTATATATTTAAAATCAGCATTAAAATGCGATTCTTTTGATGTAGCTATTGATATCAAAATCAATTTTTTAGAGTTTTGGTTACTATTGAGCCGGATCGCTCCTTACTACAATTCGTTACCACGAACTGTTTGATTCGCCACGACTTAGTGTGAAATTTTTTACTTAACAATGTGTGCTGTTAAAGATATATTGTTTAGTCTTCTTTTTGACAATCTATGCACTCATAGCTCGTTTTGATTTAGTCCACCATCCGCCTATACATTCTTTAAAAACCCTTACAAACCATCATGCATTTAGTCTTTTTCGTTTAATTGAAACCGCCCCTAAAAATTCCTTAAAAGTTTTACCTTAATACCCTCAGCGTCATCAGTAACTGTAACTGTAGTAAAAGTTTTAATAGTATACACAGAGTATCTTCTGGCTAGTTTGAAATTCGCCACGACTTAGTGTGAAATTTTTAACTTAACAATGTGTGCCGTTAAAGATATATTGCTTAGTCTTCCTTTTGACAATCTATGCGCTCAAAGCTCTTTTTGATTTAGTCCACCATCCGCCTCAACATTCTTTAAAACCTTTACATCAATTACCTCACCTTGCGAAGTAGTAATAGTTGTAGTAAAATTAGTATCAGTGTGTGCATAGCTCATTTTTGCTCATCAGTAAGGCCTTCAACACACGCTAAAAGTTTTAACTTAATACCATCAACCATACCTGAAACATTGTTGATACAATATCTTGACAAGGTTTTTTCGATGGGATTGATAGTGATAGGGTTAAGTATTTACAAACTAAATTTGTTAGAATTATTCAGGTTGGCTGTCAAATAGCAATTCAAACTGATGGGGAAACTAGTTTGACAAGTTTTGCTAATGGAAAGGGTATGGATAGGTTAAATGATGCACAAATGAAATATTTTCAGGCTAGAAGTGACGAATTAAGAATACGAAATATAACGAAATAATACGAAATTTTCGAAATTATAAATATTTTCCTTATCACTACCAGTGTTGGAAAATACTTAAGTAAAAGTACTAAAGTAATTACTTAAGTAAAAAATCTGAGTACTTGTACTCTACTTAAGTAAAAAATTTCTGAAGTACTTAATATTTATACTTAAATAAAAATTTGAAGCACTTAAGGGTACTTAAGTACTCAAGTACTTTCTTGATGAGAAAAATTATACCGGAATGACGCAGGGTGATGCGACGAATCGAACTGCCTATATATTAATGGATGAATGGATTTCAGTCTTTGAGAACAGTGGCTCCTGGCTCGGCACGAAATTTCAAAAAAGGACGCTATCATGGCGGAAATACCATATATATTGAAAGGACAGTTTTTTGTGATAAATGTGATAAACAGTAAGAACGAAACGAAATCAACTAACAAAAAAACCAGTGAACTTGTAGGCTCACTTTCAGGTTCGTCTGAATCTGAAGATAATGAAGATAATAATGGTCCTGATTAAAGCTAACCTTTTAAAAAAGTTAAGGGAGATTTCTTTGCTGCAAGACTGTTGAAACTGACACAGTCAAAAGTGAATTCGTTGGCACTGGACTACACTGTGGACAAGATGCGACCCCTGTACACTGTTGAGAAGCCGTCGTTGAAAAATATGATAACAGGTCTTGCACTTTATGTAAAGGTTCTAGGAAGAAAAGCTTTAGCTGGGCAAATTGAAGCTAAGTTTTTGAAGTACAGAAAGATATGGTTTGTGATTTTGAACTCACCGATTACATGTCGCTGACAACACACGTTTGGTCTGCCAGCAACAAAAGCTACTTGGGAATGATTGCAAATTTGCTTAACGAGGATTGAAATTTAAATCTTATGCCCTTGCTTGTTGCTGGTTCAAGGGCTCATTCACTTATGACAGAATTGCTGAACAACTGAATGGCGTATTTGCCAGGTACAAAATTGCAGTTGATAAAAATGAACGAATGGTTTTTAACGATAACGCCTCTAACTTTAGTAAGGCATTCAGGGAATATCCGATGTTTTCCGATGAATATTTTCAGGACAGTAATGAATAAAATGAAGATGAAGCCGGCCAGTATGGCTCATTCTCTTTTACAAACCTTGCAGAGATGCTCGATTCTCTTTACGACCCCGAGTATTTCCAACTTCCTCCACAGTTCAGGTGCGTCAGCCACACACTTAACATGCTTGGATCCACCGATGTTGATAAGGCCCTCTGTGATATTCCATATAAGAGAAAGTACTAAGCCGCTTTTTGAAGTGTATTGCTCTCTGGGATGCCGTAAATAAGAGTTCAAAAGCTGCTGAAGCTTTGAAAGAGGTATATGACTAACAGCTTATAAGACCTGTGGTAACCAGTTGGCACTCGAAGTGTGAAAGTGTCAAACCTTTGATGGATTGCCACAAAATTGGAAAGCTTGCTAACGTATGTGATGCTTTGCTAAAACCAATGCTAACTTCTCGTGATGTTGAAATTCTTGAAGAATATATGAAAATTCTTCAGGGGAAGGAAAAATGCTACTTCGGTGCTATATATCCTTACAATCTAACCATTTGAAAGGAAGCTCAAAAAACTAAAAGATTTGGCGAAAGTCAGCCAGCCTTTGGTACATACTCTACTTGTGGGTCTCTCATGCAAGAGACTATGTTATGGCCACGGCAAGTCATACTTTCTTCAAATTGAAGTGGTTTCCTGACAACCAGAAGGATGTAGCAGTTGAACTCTTGATAGACGAAGCGAAAAAGGTTGAAGATTTCAGAAGTACTTACGAGGCTGATAAAGGTTGCTCTTTGTCTGGAGATGAATACTTTGATCTTAGTGATGAAGAAACTACTCATTGTAATTCTGGCAACCGTGGCCGTGAAACCAATTCTGTAAAGGTTTTGTCATATTTGTACCAAAGGGTTACGAAAGTTTTCAGGAAGTAAAGCTGTATCATTCCTTTGTGTGCACCTGCACAACGAATTTATTAGGTAGGTTATGGAATTTTTACTCCAAAGAGAAACATGCTCGGAATTGGTATGTATGAAAAGCTTCTGCTGTTTAAAAAAGCAAGAAAGAAATTAAAAGTTATAATGAAGCTGTAATGAATGTTCTTTATAAAAATTTTGTTCTTTTTATATCTTAATTGAAGTAGAATTCAACTAAAATAAAAATACTTGAGTATTTAAGTACTGAAGTACTTTTTCAAAAGTACTTATAACTTAAGTATATTTTTAGAGAAGTGCTTAATATTTCTACTTAAGTAAAATTTTCTCTGAGTACTTGGTACTTGTACTTAAGTAAAAAACGGAAGCACTTGGTTTTACAATCATCACTACCACAAAGAGGTTTGAACTCGATCCTCGAAATTCGAAGGATCGAATCCGCTGAACCATGGTAGCTAAATATTAGACTGAATTATGAATTTTGATGTTATCATAAACAAATGTTGTCTAAGCACAAAAGTGATTGTGTTAAAGACCAAATTAATTTTAAGGCTTTCAAGGAAAAAGATGAAATGGGATTTATATAATGAGATATTGGCAATAAAATAAGTAGATGAAAGACACCAAGTAAACAATAAAAAAGAAGAAAGATTTATCTGACGAGTCAAAGCCGAAAAAATAAATGGGTACAAGACAATGTGAACGGCTAGAGATAAATGAAACGACAACACATTGAACATTATCAATCCAAAGCAATTCATTAAGTTGACTAAGGCTTTATATATTAAGAAATAAAAAGAGAACATTTCCTTCTGAGAAACTCTGAAGTCATATAGAAAAACTTTAGCCATGATTTTAACAGTTGCAGCGGTAGCTGCAATCTTGTAAAGGCCAAAACACTGCCCATAATAACCCATAATTGGAAACGCATTGTTGATACAACATCTCGAAAAGATACTTATTGATAACAGGATCATGGTCATCTCGGAATATTTAACCATGAGATGGCAGATAAAGGGGCTGATTATCCAAGAGAAACAATCTACCACAAAGAAATTTGAATTCGATCCTCAAGATTCTAAGGAGAGTGTCAAATCAGCTCAGCTGTTTTAGCTAACTATTAGACTGAATTATAAATTTTGATGTTTTCATAAACAAAGGCTGTCTAAGTATAAAAGTGATTGTATTTAAGACCAAATTAATTTTAAGGCTTTCAAGGAAAAAGATGAAAGAGGATTATCATAACGAGATATGGGTAATAAAAGGAATAGATAAGAGAAATGAAGTAAAGAAAAAAAAGAAAGAATATTTATCGGACGACACAAAGCCGAAGAAGTAGATGGGTCCATGACATTGTGAACGGATAGAAATAAATGAAATGACTAGAGATTGAATTTTATTATTCCAAAGCAATTCATTAACTTGACTAAGGTTTGATATATTAAGAAACAAAAAGAGAACATTTGCTTCTGAGAAGCTTTGAAGTCACATAAAAAAGCTATATCATGATTTTAATAGCTGCAGCGGTTTCTGCAACCATGTAAAGGCCAAATCACTGCCCATTATAATCCAAAATTAGAAACGTCTTGGAAAGAAACTGGTCAGTGAGAAAAAAATGTCGTTTCTAGCTGATCTCCAGGAATGGTAAATATTATCTAAATTTGTCTTAATAGTTAAATGTCTTTTCAAAAATATATTTATTGGAATTTCACTAAATAACCTGAAACTCCTAAAAATGACATGAGGTCAAAACAAAAAATCACACTATAGGATTCGCCAAAGCAAAGACTCCATTCAGAAACCTTGCAGTCCCCAGGCTTGAACAACAAGGAAAAACACACTTTCGCATGGGTAGCACTGACTTTTTTCTTTTCTAGTGCTAGCGAGACACTGAAACATGCTAAAGACGTGTTTAAAGGCTCATTTTGAAAGGAAATTTCAATACCTGCTTGTTTTTGTAATAATAAAAAAAAACATAGTGTTAACATGACATATGTTTTTTGCCAAATAAAATGCATTTTCATTTACAAGCTGATAAATGACGTCATAAACGTAGGCTACAATAAAACAGTTTTTGGTAACAAAATGCAAGTGAGGAGCGACACTGCTCAGCCATAACCGAAACTCTAAAAAGCAGAATTTTGATGTCAATAGGTATATCTAAGAACTGGCTTTTGACGCTGCTTCCAAATATATAACATCCATTAAGCTTAGTGTTACCCATAAGAGGCTACAAAACGGAGAAAATCTGGCTGATTTTCGAACAAGAAGGGAAACCTTTTAAAACTCATAGAATTTTCATGAAAATCATACCATCAGATTCAGCGAATCAAAGAACCATACTGTAGAGGTTTCAAGCTCACATGAGCAAAAATATGGAATTTTGTATTTTTTGCCAGAAGAAAGATCATAGAAGCTTGTTTTTTTCCAGGATTGATCGTATTGAACCAATGGTCCTTCAATATCAGAAGAGTGCTTAGTTAAAAGGAAATTGAAATTCTAGTGCCCTTTATAGTGACCAAAAATTTGAGGACAAACAGCCCCACTTCCACGTCCGTTTTCCCAAAATTTCGGGAGATGTTGATCCAAATTTAAAGATAACTGTCTCAATCAGCACAGTTGAAAAGTATCAAAACTATACCGTTAGAGCTGACATGCCCCCCCCCCCAAAGCCTCAGGAGATATTTTTAAGCTTTAAAATTTGTCCGTTGTTTACGAATAGTATTTATTATTGAAGTATAAAGTATGCAGACATTTTCGGGGTGGGGGGGGGGTCGTGTGCTTGGGGCAGATTTATATGAGGAGGAAAATTTTCGGGGCTGAGCTTTCCAGGGGTAATTTTACACTGGGGATATATGACGGAATTTCTATCGGATATTCTTTTTATTTGTTCCACTTCTCTGTACCAATTCCATTTGAATTATGAGATGTCCCGAAAAAATACACTGAAGGCAATTTTCAGGTTGTTTTATTTCCGGGAAAAAATTTCACCGGAAGGGAGGATTTCGAGAGTGATTGGAAAAGCATTTAGAGAACAAAATCATTTTTCAAATGAAAGTATATTAAGGATAATTTTTCAGGCCGAATCGTCTGCAAAATAAAATTAAGAAGGAGTGGGGATTATCATAGAAGATGGATTTGTTCAAAGGGGTTTGAAGGGGGGATAAAATTTCATGGGAGGAACTTTCGAACTCCGTGAGGAGAGGGAATTTTTTATGTAGGGTGAACCAGATTTACCGGCATTATTTGAATACACCTAAGAGTTCATATGGCACTTGTGACGAGGTCGGAAGAGCCAACAGCTCATATGGCATGAGCTCTAAGAATCAATTCTAAGAATAATTAGATTAATTTAAAAGAAAAATCAGAGGTTTATTGACGGCCGGCATATAAAATAAGAGCTATGAGACAAGAGGTCCTTCTAAATATCAAAATTCATTAAGATCCGATCACCAAGTCGTAAGTTAAAGATGCCCCATTTTTTCTGTTTTTCCTCTCCCTTCATCCCCCTCCAGATGGTTGAATTCAGTAAAACGACTTTATTGTCAATTTATTAAGGTCCCTGACGCGCCAACCAATTTTCATCGTCCCAGCACGTCCAGAAGCACCAAACTCGCCAAAAATTGTTTCAGGCAAAATGTGACTGGATATGCACTTGTTTTGGTATAAGCCTAAGGTTTTGCCTATATTATAGACTATTGTTATTAGACTACTAGCTGTTGGTGTGGCGCTTCGTGCCCCCCAAGCCCCCCCCCCCGCGTACGTAAATCGTCACGATCCATATTAGTTACGCGCCATTATAGTTGTGTCCCTTTGTCCCACTTGTGAATATAGATAGATATATATATATGTTTTTAACTACGTAAAACTTGTGAATATACAATATTCTTCGCTGTCCCATTGTCTGTGCATATAAATAGATTGTCAGGTTTACCGACTCTTGAACATGCAACATATGTCCATGGGAAAACAATCCGTATTCTATACCGCATTTTTCTAATGATTGCCCTTGGGCTTTGTTGATTGTAATTGCTAATCGAATATTCCCTGTGTCCCCATCGTCATTTATATATCCCCCATGTGCCCTTCTGGCGTCCTGATTGTAGTTGTGTCCCTGTTCCCGGTTGTCATTTATATTCCCTGTGTCCTGGTCGTAATTTTTGTCCCGGTGTTTCGGTCTGTAATTTCTCTTTGAGTGTCCTGGTCGTCATTTATATTCCCTGTGTCCCGCTTGTCATTTGTGTCCCGGTGTCCCGGTCTGTAATTTCTCTTTGAGTGTCCCGGCCGTCATTTATATTCCTTGTGTCACGGTGTCCCGGTCTTGAACATACGACAATAGATCAATTGTGTTGTAACTTGGTTCACGATCCCATTCTACACATGTAGAAATAGAAGCAGTACGATTAGGTGAAGGCATTCCCAAATGCTTGAGAAGTTTGTTTGCAATAGATAAGCACAAATCTTCAATCATAACTAAAGTGCAGTTATAAATTTCTGTTGTAAAGTCCAAGATTATATCTGACCTTTCTAACCGTATTCGGTGGAGTATATTCTCGGCCATTTGCAATTTGTATTTCTCCCATAACTCTGTAGGAGATGAAGGAAAGCAACTTTTTCCGGAAGACACGGGCCGTAATATCATGTCTATGAACCGGCGATTGTCCAGGATGTAAAAGTTGTTGTATCTAATCCCAAGATGGATTATATGTAAATGTAATAAATGACGAATCATTAATCTATAGGCATAATATTTCATTGCGCTGCATCCATTTCTTTGTTAGTGGCTGGATTTATCAATTTAATATTAAAGTGATAGCCGTCGGCTTCATCCCAAAAAAAAGTAGGATATTGTAGGGCATCGTATCATCGATTAGTTTAAGCAATTCTTGTCAACTGATTGTTTCGCCTATAAAGAATATTATCTAGAGGTAAGAACTGATCACCGATCATAATGATTGCCACTTCGTTGATAGTTGCGTATCAGTAGGCATCAATTCGATTGCTGTTTTGAACAGAAGCACTAAATTATTATTTTGTGGAAAAGATGTTGCAACTGGGAAACGATAGTCCTTTCAACATCGTTTTTTTTTATCATCGGTATCACTTTCAATTTGTTTGGTTTGTTTTACCTTGGCTTGTCTTTCGTCACTATGAAATACATATTGCCGAACCTTTGTTCTTTTAACTAAAATCTGGTAGCCATTGATGACCTTATCCAAGTCAAAATCCCAGACCCAATCATCATCGCTATCATTTTCAGTTTTGATACGTTTTGACTCTAGCTGTCCAGGTTGATTTTCATTTAACTGCGCGGTTTTGCGTTCTTTAGCCGCAAGCCTTTTGGCATTAACTCTTTTGAACAATTTCCTCGGATGTTTCTTCTGCCATTGTAGGATTTATACTACTATACTCAAATTTCTCTTTGAAACGCATTCTTATATACTTATAATGACGTCATATACAAAGCCTTTGACGTCATATACAAAGCCTCTGACGTCATATACAAACATTACAAAATACATGCATGATGTCATAATTCTCAATCCTTATAATGACGTCAGTGGACAAACATGACGTCAGTCTACACGACAAACAACTTATTTTATATATATAGATAAGACTAGGGTTTTACCAATGCATAAAAGAACATGTTAAGAAAACAATTCTTACTTCATAATATGCAGAATAATCTGAGTTAACATATTTTTGCAGGAGGAGAACTTTTATCTTCACTATTTTTCTTGGATTTCCTGTTTTTCAATCACATTTTTAAATATTTGTGCCTATTTTCTAAGTCTTGAAAATTGTGAGTAAACGAATACCCAACTGCCATCTAACTAATATAATCTAACCAAACCTAACCACCTAATTTATCAGTATTTGTCTATTTAATATGGTTTTGTGAGAGTTATTACATGGCACTGATGGTGTTTGATTACTCAAATACTACTACTACTACGACTACTACTATTAATAACTCACTGCAGCACCAAGCCGCCTGAGTACACAGTTACGCACGCTCCTCCTCCAACCTAATCTATTCAAGGCCTCCCTCTTTACACCCTCCCAGGAAGTTTCCATTTCCTTTAAATCTTTATTTATGATATCCTCCCACCCCAGACGAGGACGACCTGCTTTCTGTTTAGTCCCAGACGGATGGCCAAAAAGGACAATCTTCTGCAATCTTTCATCCTTCATCCACAGAACGTGGCCTAGTCATCTCAACCTTTCTTTCATTTTAGCCCTAGAAAATGGGATTGAACCACATTTTTGTACATCCTACTGTTTCAAATACGGATCTTGTGCTTTAAAGCTCTAATTTTAAATTCCAACCAGATCCTGTGACATTGGGGGGAGTTTGAGGGGGAAACCGGAATTCTTGGAAAACGTGAAAATTGGGGTATTTTTATCTTACGAATAGGTGATCGGATCTCAATGAAATTTGATATTTAGATGGAATTCATGTCTCAGAGCTCTTATTTCAAATCCCGACCAGATCTTTTGATATTTGGCTGAGTTGAAGGGGGAAATCTTGGGAAACACTTGGAGTGGCGAAATCGGGATGAAACTTGGTGGATAGAATAAGAAAATGTCCTTGATACGTGATTGACGTAACCATACTGGATTCGCTCTCTTTGGGGGAGTTGGGGGGAGGGGTTCAGTGGTTTGGCGAGTTTGGTGCTTCTGGACGTGCTAGGACGATGAAAATCGGTAGGTGTGTCAGGGACCTGCACAAATTGACTTGATAAAGTCGTTTTCCCAGATTCGACCATCTGGGGGGGAGAGCTAAGGGGAGAGGAAAAATGAGAATAAATGAGATATTTGTAACTTACGATTGGGTGATCGGATCTTAATAAATTTTGATATTTAGAAGGACATCGTGACTCAGAGCTCTTATTTTAAATCCTGACCGGCATTAAGTCTCTGATTTTCCTTTTAAATCAATCTATTGATTCTTAGAATTTTGTTAGAATTTTGAGCTCATACCATATGAGCTCTTGGTTCTTCTTGCCTCGTCACAAGTGCCATATGAGCTCTTAGTTCTTGTTTTGCTTAATTTTGGAATTTTATTCCTACCCTATAATAGGCCTATGTTTTTTCAATAGTAGCAAACCGTTGTACCGCCGTTGTGCATGTCTATATTTGGGCTGTAAAACTGTTCGGTTCTGTCTTTTGTGTAAACCGAAATTTGTGTAAGCCTGAATCGTCTTCACGATTCAGTTAGGCAATAAAAAGAGTATTTCACTGGGAAATTAATTTTCTGATAATTAAATAATATTTAATTATCTAATGATAATTAGATATCTATTAATCTATTTATTTATCATTATCTATATATATAAAAATAAGTTGTCTGTGTGTCTGTGTGTCGAGTGACGTCATGTCATCTGGTCGTCATGGTGACGTCATGTCATCAGGTCGTCATGTTGTCATTATGACGATGACGTCATTAAAGGTATTTAAGACATTCGTTCACGGAAAAATGTTTAATTGTAAAATGACTGAAGAACCTACAATGTCAACAGCCGAGGAAGCTGCTCAAAGAGTCTATGCCGAAAAACTTGCTGCTGATAGAGAAAGTAAGAAAAGAAAGCGTGCCGAGGAATCAAAAGAGCAACACGAAACCAGACTTGCTGCTAAAAGAGAAAGTGAAAAAAGAAGGCGTGCCGAGGAATCACAAGAACAGCAAGAAAACAGGCTTGCGGCTGATAGAGAAAGTAAGAACAGAAAGCGTGCCGAGGAATCACAAGAGCAACGTGAAACCAGACTTGCTGCTAAAAGAGAAAGTGAAGAAAGAAGGCGTGCCGAGGAATAACAAGAACAGCAAGAAAACAGGTTTGCGGCTGATACAGAAAGTAAGAAAAGAAAACGTGCCGAGGAATCACAAGAGTAACCTGAAAATTATCGCCTGGCATTCAGGTACAGCCCAGTCGATGATTATAGCTTGAGTAGATGTGTTCAAATCGGGACTATGTCTAAAATTTGTCCCTATTGCAAGGCCTTGAGATTCCATGGTGAAACAATGGGAATGGGTTGTGCCTCAGAAAAAGTTAAACTTCCTCTATTGGCTGCACCACCAGAGCCGTTGAAGACTTTGCTTACTGGAACTACGTCAGAATCTAAGCGTTTTTTATCACAGATCAGAAAATTTAGCTCATGTTTCCAAATGACGTCGTTTGGTGCTGCTGTTTCGACATGTGTAGAATTGGATCGTGAACAAAGTTACAGTACGAGTGATCTATTGTCGTATGTACAAAATAACATTTCCAAGTTAACGTCGGAACAAAAAGACATTTATGATACGATAATGCATTGTGTCGATAACAACGTTGGAAAAATTTTCCTTTTGGATGCGCCAGGAGGTACTGGTAAAACGTTTGTGATAAGACTGATTCTGGCATCAATTCGATCAAAAAATGATATAGCGTTGGCAATTGCGTCGTCCGGAACAGCCGCAACGTTGCTGCCTGGTGGAAGAACTGCTCATTCCGCTTTGAAATTGCCTCTGAATTTGCATTCTATAGAAACTCCCACTTGCAATATTTTCAAATCATCTGGGATGGGTAAAGTATTGCAGCAATGCAAACTTATTATTTGGGACGAGTGCACAATGGCACACAAAAAATCGCTCGAGGCTCTGGATCAATGTTTGAAAGATTTGCGAGGGAATTCGAAACCCTTTGGTAGCATATTAAAATTGCTTGCGGTAGATTTCAGGAAAACATTACCTATAATACCTAGATAAACCTCTGCAGACGAAATGAATGCTTTCCTGAAAAATTCTAATTTATGGGCACACGTAAAAACATTAAAATTAACTACAAATATGCGTGTCCGATTACAAAACGATGACTCTGGTCAAACATTTTCAGATCAATTGCTGGCAATTGGAAACGGAAAGCTCCCAGTAGACTCAATTTCAGGACGTATACAACTACCTGCTGAATTCTGTAATTTAGTGACGTCCAAAAATGAATTGATTGAAATCAATGATTGATCGTGATTGATCGTGGAAGAACTGCTCATTCCGCTTTGAAATTGCCTCTGAATTTGCATTCTACAGAAACTCCCACGTGCAATATTTTCAAATCATCTGGGATGGGTAAAGTATTGCAGCAATGCAAACTTATTATTTGGGACGAGTGCACAATGGCACACAAAAAATCGCTCGAGGCTCTGGATCAATGTTTGAAAGATTTGCGAGGGAATTCGAAACCCTTTGGTAGCATATTAAAATTGCTTGCGGTAGATTTCAGGCAAACATTACCTATAATACCTAGATAAACCCCTCCAGACGAAATGAATGCTTTCCTGAAAAATTCTAATTTATGGGCACACGTAAAAACATTAAAATTAACTACAAATATGCGTGTCCGATTGCAAAACGATGACTCTGGTCAAACATTTTCAGATCAATTGCTGGCAATTGGAAACAGAAAGCTCCCAGTAGACTCAATTTCAGGACGTATACAACTACCTGCTGAATTCTGTAATTTAGTGACGTCCAAAAATGAATTGATTGAGAAAGTATTTCCGAATATTCTAAACAATTATAAAAATAATAAATGGCTAAGTGAAAGAGCGATTCTTGCACCCAAAAATATAGACGTCCACGAAATCAACAATATTGTTTTGACCAAGATTCGAGAGCAGGCAGTCCTTTACAAGTCAGTCGACGCAGTTTTGGAACCAAATGAGGCGGTTAATTATCCATCTGAATTTTTAAATTCCGTGGATCTTTCAGGGTTTCCACCACACGTGCTACAACTAAAAATAGGCGTACCAATAATACTGTTAAGAAATATCAACCCACCAAAGCTTTGCAATGGCACGCGACTTGCCTTAAAAAAAACAATGGAAAACGTAATAGAGGCAACAATCTTGACAGGGCCTTTTGAGGGTGAGGCTGTTTTTGTTCCTTGCATTCCCATAATTCCAACGGATCTGCCTTTTCAATTTAAAAGATTGCAATTCCCAATTCGATTAGCATTTGCAATCACCATCAACAAAGCTCAAGGTCAATCATTAGAAAAATGTGGTATAGATCTTAATACTGATTGTTTTTCCCATGGACAATGGTACGTTGCATGTTCGAGGGTCAGTAAACCTGACAATCTATTTATATGCAGCGACAGCTGGACAGTGAAGAATGTTGTATATTCGTAAGTTTTACGCAGTTAATTTGTATTGTATCGATCTATCTATCTATCTATATAAAAACGAGTTTTGTGTATGCATTTGTATATGGCTTTGTATATGCACAGACAATGGGAAAGCCAAGAATGTTGTATATTCGCAAGTTTTACGTAGTTCAAAACACATATATAAATCTATCTATATTCATAGGTGGTACACAGGGACACAACTACAATGGCGCGTAACTAATATGGCGCATAACGAATTACGCGTACGGGGGGGGCTTGGGGGGCGCGAAGTGCCCCCACCAACTAGGTGTTGGGGTGGCGCGAAGTGCCACCCCAACAGCTAGTCTATTATAATCATATCTATTAATGTGGCTGATAATTTAATAATAACCAAAATAAAAGCAGTAGAAAACTCCTGTTCTCAGGAATAGACCTAAAAAGGACTCAGGGGGGAAAATGTTTTCATTTTGGTGTCCAGAGTATATTAAGAATTTCAGGGCTGATCAACGTAAAAAAGTAGGACTGAAAATTGCAGAAATCATTAAAGTTCAAAATAGCTGAAAAAGTATGGAAAAAATGATTAGACGACCATTCGTTAAAAATTTTTAAAAATTTAAAAAAAGAAAGAGATGCAAAAGCATAAAGCTTAATTCTGAAAATGCCTTTCCATAATACAAGACATATACGTAAAATTGGACATTTATGTAATACACGCAAAAAATTAACTATATTAACCCTTAACTATAGTGGCATGCAGAGACGCCTGATAATCTGGTTCGGGCAAATTACAATTATAGTCACCGGCTATAGAACAAGGTAAACCTTGCCGTATAGTTTATAATGATTAAATTGTCACACGACTGGAGCCATTAATTCTGAAAATGCCTTTCCCTATTTAATATTGCAGAACTTGCGGTGAAACAAAAATGACACAATAAAACAAAAATTGATACATTAAAATACATAAAAATTTCATAAAACAAACAGTTTACTCAAAAATAAATACTCGACACAATAAAAATAATGCGAAAAATGCTAAATACATTACAGACATTCGAAATATATAAATAAAATCTAATCTATATATATAAAAATAAGTTGTCTGTCTGTCTGTGGATCAGGTGACGTCATGTTTCTGTGTCGGCTGACGTCATGAAATTAGTTGTCGTCATTTTTGCTTTGACGGTGACGTCATTCAAGATATTTAAGACATATGTTCACGCAGAAATCTATTAATGTTTAAGTTTACAATGACTGATGAACTTACCATGGCAAAAGCCGATGAAGATACTCAAAGATTCTATGCCAAAAAACTTTCTGCTGATAGAGAAAGTCAGAAAAGAAAGCGTGCCGAGGAACTACCAGAGCAACGCGAAAGCAGACTTGCTGCTAAAAGAGAAAGTGAAAAAGAAGGCGTGCCGAGGGATCAAAAGAACAGCAGGGAAACAGGCTTGAGGCTGATAGAGAAAGAAAGAACAGAAAGCGTGCCGAGGAATCAAAAGAACAGCAAGGAAACAGGCTTGAGGCTGATAGAGAAAGAAAGAACAGAAAGCGTGCCGAGGAACTACCAGAGCAACGCGGAAGCAGGCTTGCTGCTGATAGAGAAAGTAAGAAAAGAAAGCGTGCCGAGGAATCAAAGCAACCTGAAAGTTATCGGCTGGCATTCAGGTACAACCCAGTCGATGATTATAGCTTGAGTAGATGTGTTCAAATCGGGACAATGTCTAAAATTTGTCCCTATTGCAAGGCTTTGAAATTCAATGGTGAAACAATGGGAATGTGTTGCGCCTCAGGAAAAGTTAAACTTCCTCTATTGGCTGCACCACCAGAGC
The DNA here is from genome assembly GCF_032884065.1 of Artemia franciscana. Classification (NCBI taxonomy): domain Eukaryota; kingdom Metazoa; phylum Arthropoda; class Branchiopoda; order Anostraca; family Artemiidae; genus Artemia; species Artemia franciscana. The sequence continues at coordinate 33,185 of NW_027062862.1, forward strand.
CATTGAAGACTTTCCTTACTGGAACTACGTCAGAATCTAAGCGTTTTTTGTCAAAAATCAGAAAATACAACTCATGTTTCCAAATGACGTCGTTTGGAGCCCAAATCGAAAATCCAGATCAATTTATGTCTACTTTCAAAGTAAAAGGGCAAATTTATCATAGAGCAGGGTCCCTTCTACCATTCTCAGGCGAGAATCATAAATTTTTACAATTGTACTTCATCAGTGATAGAAATTCTGAATTGAATGCATGTTGCGAAATCTCTCCCAACTTTGAAAGGACAATCGTTTCCCAATTGCAACATCTTTTCCACGAAAATAATAATTTAGTGCGTCTGTTCAAAACAGCCATCGATTTGATGCCTACTGATACGCGTAAAATTATTATTTCCGCTGACAAAACGCCTCCTGGCCAACATGTGCGTAGATACAATACTCCAACTATCGACGAAGTGGCAATCGTTATGGTCGGTGATCAGTTTTTACCTCAAGATATTATTCTTCATAAGCGAAACGCTCAGTTGTTAAGAATTGCTGAAACTCATCGATGCTACGATGCCCTACAATATCCTATCATTTTTTGGGATGGAGCCGACGGCTATCACTTTAATATTAAATTGATGAATCCAGCCACTAACAAAGAAATGAATAAGAAATGCAGTGCAATGCATTATTATTCCTATAGACTAATGATTCGGCAGGATGAAGAAAATTATATTTTAAAATGCCGTGAATTGTTTCACCAATTAGTCGTTGATATGTAAGCTAAAATTGAATCAGAACGTTTGCTATATATCCGCCTGAATCAGACCAAGCTCCGCTCTGAACAATACCTTCATTTGATGCAGTTATAAATGACGGTAATACCACAAACGTTGGAAGATTAACAATTTTACCTTCGTCATATGCTGGCAGTCCCCGTCATATGCATGAATATGCTCAAGATGCTATTGCGTATGTTCGTCTCTATGGTCGTCCAGATTTATTTATTACATTTACATGTAATCAATCTTGGGACGAGATACTGCAGCTTTTACTTCAAGGACAATCGGCGGTTCATAGGCATGACATTACGGCCCGTGTCTTCCGGCAAAAGTTGAAATCACTGATAAACTACATTGTAAAACATAAAGTGTTTGGGTCAGTGCGATGCTGGATGTACTCAGTGGAATGGCAAAAACGAGGTTTGCGACACGCACATATACTAATCTGGCTACATAAAAAAATTACTTCGAACGAAATTGATGATGTGATTTCCGCTGAAATACCTGATAAAAATGTCGATAAGGGGTTACATGATATTATTGTAAAAAATATGATACATGGACCTTGCGGTGCACTGAACGAAAATTCACCATGCATGGCCAAAGGAAGGTGCACAAAGCAATATCCTCGACCTTTAGTATCAAACACAATTACTGGCAATGTTGGTTACCCACAATATAGAAGAAGATCTACTGAAGATGGTGGTAAAACAGCAATAATAAAGAAGCGTAACGGTACCACCATCGAAGTAGATAACAAGTAGGTTGTTCCATATTCCCCATTATTATCAAAAACATTTAATGCACACATAAACGTTGAATACTGTAACTCCGTAAAGGCAATCAAATACATATGTAAATACGTCAACAAAGGCAGTGACATGGCACTTTTTGGCTTGCAGCCCGAAATCAAAGATTTCGATGGAATCATAGAATATCAGGATGGAAGATACATAAGCAGTAATGAAGCTGTTTGGCGAATTCTTTCATTTCCGATACATGAACGTAGTCCAGCTGTTGTTCACTTAGCGGTACATTTACAGAATGGTCAACGTGTTTATTTCACGGAAACCAACGTGCAACAAAGAGTCCTGAATCCACCGGATACAACATTAACAGCTTTTTTTTCGCTTTGCAAAAATGATTCTTTTGCCAAAAAACTGCTGTATACTGAAGTGCCTTCGTATTACACGTGGAATACTAAAAATAAAGTATTTGAACGTCGAAAACAGTGTAAGTCAGTCGACGGCCAACCTACCATCTTAAAAGATACCACGATAGGAAGAATCTACACCGTTCACCCCAATCAACATGAATACTTCTTTCTACGCCTGCTTTTGGTGAATGTACCCGGTCCAACATCCTTTGAGTATTTGAGGACTGTAAATGGTACTATACATGACACTTACCGTAGTGCATGCCAAGCTCTGAATTTATTGGAGAATGACCAACACTGGGATAACTGCATCAATGACGCGTGCGAAACGTCAACCCCAAGTCAAATTCGTGCATTGTTTGGCATCATTTTAACAACTTGCTCTCCATCAGCTCCTACAGAGTTATGGGAAAAATATAAGTCAAAAATGTCCGAAGATATACTCCATCGAAAACAGTTAGAGACGTCAGATATGACTTTTGATTTTACATCAGAAATTTATAACTACACTTTAGTTGTTATAGAAGATTTGTGCGTAAGTATGGCAAACAAACCTCTTAAAGATTTGGGAATGCCTTCACCTAACCGTATCGCTGCTGTTTCGACATGTGTAGAATTGGATCGTGAACAAAGTTACAGTACGAGTGATCTATTGTCGTGTGTACAAAATAACATTTCCAAGTTAACGTCGGAACAAAAAGACATTTATGATACGATAATGCATTGTGTCGATAACAACGTTGGAGAAATTTTCTTTTTGGATGCGCCAGGAGGTATTGGTAAAACGTTTGTGATAAAACTGATTCTGGCATCAATTCGATCAAAAAATGATATAGCGTTGGCAATTGCGTCGTCCGGAATAGCCGCAACATTGCTGCCTGGTGGAAGAACTGCTCATTCCGCTTTGAAATTGCCTCTGAACTTGCATTCTACAGAAACTCCCACGTGCAATATTTCCAAATCATCTGGGATGGGTAAAGTATTGCAGCATTGCAAACTTATTATTTGGGATGAGTGCACAATGGCACACAAAAAATCGCTCGAGGCTCTGGATCAATGCTTGAAAGATTTGCGAGGGAAGTCGAAACCCTTTGGCAGCACCTTAATATTGCTTGCGGGAGATTTCAGGCAAACATTACCTATAATACCTAGATCAACTCCTGCAAACGAAATGAATTCTTGCCTGAAAAATTCTAATTTATGGGCACACGTAAAAACATTAAAATTAACTACAAATATGCGTGTCCGATTGCAAAACGATGACTCTGGTCAAACATTTTCAGATCAATTGCTGGCAATGGGAAACGGAAAGCTCCCAGTAGACTCAATTTCAGGACATATACAACTACCTGCTGATTTCTGTAATTTAGTGACGTCCAAAAATGAATTGATTGAAAAAGTATTTCCGAATATTCTAAAAAATTATAAAAATAATAAATGGGTAAGTGAAAGAGCGATACTCGCACCCAAAAATATAGACGTCCACGAAATCAACAATATTGTTTTGACCAACATTCGAGACCAGGCAGTCCTTTACAAGTCAGTCGACACAGTTTTGGAACCAAATGAAGCGGTTAATTATCCATCTGAATTTTTAAATTCCATAGATCTTTCAGGGTTTCCACCACACGTGCTACAACTAAAAATAGGCGTACCAATAATACTTTTAAGAAATATAAACCCACCAAAGCTTTGCAATGGCACTCGACTTGCCGTAAAAAAAAACAATGGAAAACCTAATAGAGGCCACAATCTTGACAGGGCCTTTTGAGGGTGAGGCTGTTCTTATTCCTCGCATTCCCATGATTCCAACGGATCTGCCTTTTCAATTTAAAAGATTGCAATTCCCAATTCGATTAGTATTTGCAATCACCATTAACAAAGCTCAAGGTCAATCATTAGAAAAATGTGGTATAGATCTTAATACTGATTGTTTTTCCCATGGACAATTGTACGTTGCATGTTCGAGGGTCGGTAAACCTGACAATCTATTTATATGCAGCGACAATTGGACAGCGAAGAATGTTGTATATTCGCAAGTTTTACGCAGTTAATTTGTATTTTGGAACCAAATGAAGCGGTTAATTATCCATCTGAATTTTTAAATTCCATAGATCCTTCAGGGTTTCCACCACACGTGCTACAACTAAAAATAGGCGTACCAATAATACTTTTAAGAAATATCAACCCACCAAAGCTTTGCAATGGCACGCGACTTGCCGTAAAAAAACAATGGAAAACCTAATAGAGGCCACAATCTTGACAGGGCCTTATGAGGGTGAGGCTGTTCTTATTCCTCGCATTCCCATGATTCCAACGGATCTGCTTTTTCAATTTAAAAGATTGCAATTCCCAATTCGATTAGCATTTGCAACCACCATCAACAAAGCTCAAGGGCAATCACTAGAAAAATGCGGTATAGATCTTAATGCAGATTGCTTTACCAATGTACAATTTTATGTTGCATCTTTGAGGGTCGGTAAACCTGACAATCTATTTATACGCACAGACAATGGAACAGCGAAGACTGTTGTATATTCACAAGTTTTACGTAGTTAATTTGTATTGTATCTATCTATATATCTATCTATATAAAAACGAGTTGTGTGTATGCATGTTTGTTTGTTTGTAAAAAGAGCGTTTGCATATGACGTCATTATTAGTACATACGGCCTTGTATATGGACAGACAATGGGAAAGCCAAGAATGTTGTATATTCGGAATTTTTACGTAGTTTGAAACACATATATAAATCTATCTATATTCACAGGTGGGACACAGGGACAAAACTACAATGGTGCGTAACTAATATGGCGCGTAACGACTTACGCGCCATATTATTATTTTTATAAAATTTTTAAAATTCAATTAAATAAAATTCAATTAAACGCAACAGTTGTAAAAGGTATTGAAAAAATAAAATAGAGAGCATATGGACTTCAAAAGGGAACAATGTTTGAAAATGGGGATACTGGTTACAATTAGAAACAAATGAAGGTATAAAACTGCTTTTAAATCTTTCGATCTTTCAGCAAGATGGATTGGATTCCTGACTGGGTCTGAGGAAGGAATTGTCGCTAGGCCAAAAAATTTTATACATCTTGATATAATAAAGTGTTAAAAAAATTGAAATCTCGTATATTTTCATTTGAAAAAATTGTTATGCTCAATTTGCTTTTCCAATCACTTCCGAGGAATTTTTTTTCCTGGAAATAAAACAACCTGAAAGTTTCCTTCAGGCAATTTCCCCGGAACATCTCAATATGCAGAATTGAATTGGTAAAGAGAAGTGAAACAAATGAAAAGAATATCCGATGAAAATTCCGTCAAATCTCCCCAGTGTAAAATTGCCCCTGGAAAGCTCACCCTCAAAAATTTCCCTCCCTATAGAAATCTGCCCCAAGCACTTCCTCCTCCCTGAAAATGTCTGCATACTTTATACTTCAATAACAAATACTATACGTAAACAACTGACGAATTTTATATCTTAAAGACATATCTCCTGACGCTGTGGGGGCTATATTATCTCTGACGGCATAGCTTTGTTACCTTTCAACTATGCTGAACGAAAGGGCTATCTCTAAATTTGGATCAACATCTCCCGAAAGTTTGGGAAAGGGGACGTAGAAGTGGTTCTATTTGCCCTCCAATTTTTGGTCAGTATAAAGGACACCACAACTTGCAATTTTCGTTCAATTAAGCCCTCTCCTGATGTTCATGGACCATTGGTTCAATACAATCATTCCTGGGGGAAAAAAACAAGCTTCCGTGATCTTTCTTCTGGCAAAAAAATACAAAATTCCATACTTTTGCTGATATGAGCTCTACAGCATGGTTCTTTGATTCGCTGAATCTGATGGTGTGATTTTCATGAAAATTTTATGACTTTTAGAGGGTTTCCCTTTTTTTCGAAAATCAGCCAGATTTTCTCAGGCTCATAGCCTTTTATGGGTAACACTAAGCTTAATGGATGTTATATATTTGGAGCAGTATAAAAAGCCAATTCTTTGATATACCTATTGATATCAAAATTCTGCTTTTTAGAGTTTCGGTTACCGTTGAGCCGTGTTGCTCCTTACTTACAGTTTGTTACCAAAAACTGTTTGATTGTAGCCTACGTTTATGACGTCATTTGTCAGCTTGTAAATGAAGATACAGTTTATTTGTCAAAAGAACAACATGTTAAGAACATGTTAACACTATGCTTTTTTAATTACAAAAGCAAGCAGGTTTAGAAATTTTCTTTCATAATGAGCCTTTAAACACGTCTCTGTGATGTTTCAGTGGCTCGCTATCACTAGAAAAGAAAAAAAGAAAATACGCCAGTGCCAAGCCATGAAAAAATGTGATTTTTCTTGTTGTCCAAGCCAGGGGGGCTGCAAGGCTTCTGAATAAAGTCTTTGGTTTGACGAGTCCTACTTTGTGATTTTTCGTTTCGACCCGACGTCATTTTTAAGGAGTTTCAGGTTGTTTTGTGAAGTTCCAATAATTTTATTTTTGAAAAGACATTTTACTATTAAGACAAATTTAGATAATATTTACCATTCCTGGAGATCAGCTAGAAATCACATTTTTTTCTTACTAATCTCTTTCTAACGCATTTCTAATTTTGGGTTATTATGGGGAGTGGTTCGGTCTTTACACGGTTGCAGCTACCGCTGCAACTATTAAAATGATGGTCATAGTTTTTCTATTTGACTTCAAAGTTTCTCAGAAGCAAATGTTTTATTTTTATTTTTTAATATATCAAATTATAGTCAACTTAATGAATTGCTTTGGAATGATAATATTCAATCTTTAGTCATTTCATTTATATCTAGCCATCAAAATGTCTTGGACCCATTTACTTCTTCCACTTTAACTCGTCAGATAAATCTGCTTTCTTTTTTTGTTTATTTCATGTCTTTTATCTACTTGTTTTATTAACTCGTATCTACTTCCACTTTAACTCGTCAGATAAATCTGCTTTCTTTTTTGTTTATTTCATGTCTTTTATCTACTTGTTTTATTGCCCATATCTCGATATGGAAATCCCATTTCATCTTTTTCCTTGAAAGCCTTAAAATTAATTTGGTCTTAATTCAGTTTAATAAAAAAAGTTTAAAGTTTAATTAAATTCATAATTCAGTTTAATATTCAGCTATCACAGCTGAGCGGATTTGACACTCTCTTTAGAATCTCGAGGATCGAGTTCAAATCTCCCTGTGGTAGATTCTTTATTTGATTGTTCTTTTTGTTCCGACGTTAACTTGGAAATGTTATTTTGTACATACGACAATAGATCACTCGTACTGTAACTTTGTTCACGATCCAATTCTACACATGTCGAAACAGCAGCACCAAACGACGTCATTTGGAAACATGAGCTAAATTTTCTGATCTGTGATAAAAAACGCTAAGATTCTGACGTAGTTCCAGTAAGCAAAGTCTTCAACGGCTCTGGTGGTGCAGCCAATAGAGAAAGTTTAACTTTTTCTGAGGCACAACCCATTCCCATTGTTTCACCATGGAATCTCAAGGCCTTGCAATAGGGACAAATTTTAGACATAGTCCCGATTTGAACACATCTACTCAAGCTATAATCATCGACTGGGCTGTACCTGAATGCCAGGCGATAATTTTCAGGTTACTCTTGTGATTCCTCGGCACGTTTTCTTTTCTTACTTTCTGTATCAGCCGCAAACCTGTTTTCTTGCTGTTCTTGTTATTCCTAGGCACGCCTTCTTTCTTCACTTTCTCTTTTAGCAGCAAGTCTGGTTTCACGTTGCTCTTGTGATTCCTCGGCACGCTTTCTGTTCTTACTTTCTCTATCAGCCGCAAGCCTGTTTTCTTGCTGTTCTTGTGATTCCTCGGCACGCCTTCTTTTTTCACTTTCTCTTTTAGCAGCAAGTCTGGTTTTGTGTTGCTCTTTTGATTCCTCGGCACGCTTACTTTTCTTACTTTCTCTATCAGCAGCAAGTTTTTCGGCATAGACTCTTTGAGCAGCTTCCTTGGCTGTTGACATTGTAGGTTCTTCAGTCATTTTACAATTAAACATTTTTCCGTGAACTAATGTCTTAAATACCATTAATGACGTCATCGTCATAATGACAACATGACGACCTGATGACAAGACGTCACCATGACGACCAGATGATATGACGTCACTCGACAGACAGACAACTTATTTTTATATATATACTAGCTGTTGGGGTGGCGCTTCGCGCCACCCCAACACCTAGTTGGTGGGGGCGCTTCACGCCCCGCCCCAAGCCCCCCCGCGCGCGTAAGTCGTTATGCGCCATTGTAGGTGTGTCCCTGTGTCCCACCTGTGAATATTGATACATATATATGTTTTTAACTACGTAAAACATGCGAATATACAACATTCTTCGCTGTCCCATTGTCTGTGCATATAAATAGCATTTATATTCCCTGTGTCCCGGTCGTCATTTGTGTCCTGGTGTCCCTGTTTGTATTTTCTCTTTGAGTGTCCCGGTCGTCATTTATATTCCCTGTGTCCCAGTGTCCCGGTCGTCATTTCTGTCCCGGTGTCCCGGTCTGTAATTTCTATTCAAACAATCCCTGTGTCTCAGTCGTCAATTATATATCCCGCCTCTGCCCCCGGCGTCCCCGTTGTATTTGTGTCCCTGCATCCCGGTCGTCATTTATATTCCCGGTCGTGATTTGTGTCCGGGTGTCCTAGTCTGTAATTTTTCTTTGAGGTTCCTGGTCGTGTGTTCCGGTCGTCATTTGTGTCCTGGTGTCCCTGTTTGTATTTTCTCTTTGAGTGTCCCGGTCGTCATTTATATTCCCTGTGTCCCGGTCGTCATTTGTGTCCCGGTGTCCCGGTCTGTAATTTCTATTCAAACAATCCCTGTGTCTCAGTCGTCAATTATATATCCCGCCTGTGCCCCCGGCGTCCCCGTTGTATTTGTGTCCCTGCGTCCCGGTCGTCATTTATATTCCCGGTCGTGATTTGTGTCCGGGTGTCCCAGTCTGTAATTTTTCTTTGAGGTTCCTGGTCGTCATTTATATTCCGTCTGTTTCGGTCGTCATTTGTGTCCCGGTCTGTAATTTATCTTTGAGTGTTTTTTCTTTTTAGTTTTTTTTAGTTTTTTACATTTTTTTCTGTTTTTTTTTCTTCTTTATTTTTCAGCGTCACTATGAAGTACATATCGCCGAACCTTTGTTTTTTAACTTAAATCTGGTAGGCATTGATGACCTTATCCAAGTCAAAATCCCAAACCCAATCATCATCGCTATCATTTTCAGTTTTGATATGTTTTGACTCTCGCTTTCCAGGTGGATTTTCATCTAACTGCGCGGTTTTGCGTTCTTTAGCCGGAAGCCTGTTTTCTTGCTGTTCTTGTGATTCCTCGGCACGCTTTCTTTTCTTACTTTCTCTATCAGCAGCAAGTTTTTTAGCATAGACTCTTTGAGCAGCTTCCTCGGCTGTTGTCATTGTAGGTTCTTCAGTCATTTTACAATTAAACATTTTTCCGTGAACGCATGTCTTAAATACCATTAATGAAGTCACCGTCATAGCAAAAATGAAGACAACTAACTTCATGACGTCAGTCGACACAGAAACATGACGTCACCTGATCCACAGACAGACAGACAACTTATTTATATATATATATAGATAGATAGATAAATAGATTAATAAATATCTAATTATCATTAGATAATTAAATATTATTTAATTATCAGAAAATTAATTTCCCAGTGAAATACTCTCTTTATTGCCTCGCTGAATCGTGAAGAGCGATTCAAGTTTACACAAATTTCGGTTTACACAAAAAGACAGAACCGAACAGTTTTACAGCCCAAATATAGACATGCACAACGGCGGTACAACGGTTTGCTACTAATGAAAAAACATAGGCCTATTATAGGGTAAGAATAAAATTCCAAAATTAAGCAAAACAAGAACTAAGAGCTCATATGGCACTTGTGACGAGGCAAGAAGAACCAAGAGCCAAGAGCTCATATGGTATGAGCTCAAAATTCTAACAAAATTCTAAGAATCAATAGATTGATTTAAAAGGAAAATCAGAGACTTAATGCCGGTCAGGATTTAAAATAAGAGCTCTGAGTCACGATGTCCTTATAAATATCAAAATTTACTAAGATCCGATCACCCAATCGTAAGTTACAAATATCTCATTTTTTCTAATTTTTCCTCTCCCTTTAGCTCTCCCCCCCCCCCAGATGGTCGAATCTGGGAAAACGACTTTATCAAGTCAATTTGTGCAGGTCCCTGACACACCTACCAATTTTCATCGTCCTAGCACGTCCAGAAGCACCAAACTCGCCAAACCACTGAACCCCTCCCCCCAACTCCCCCAAAGAGAGCGAATCCAGTATGGTTACGTCAATCACGTATCAAGGACATTTTCTTATTCTATCCACCAAGTTTCATCCCGATTCCGCCACTCCAAGTGTTTCCCAAGATTTCCCCCTTCAACTCAGCCAAATGTCAAAAGATCTGGTCGGGATTTGAAATAAAAGCTCTGAGACATGAATTCCATCTAAATATCAAATTTCATTAAGATCTGATCACCTATTCGTAAGATAAAAATACCCCTATTTTCACGTTTTCCAGGAATTCCGGTTTCCCCCTCAAACTCCCCCCAATGTCACAGGATCTGGTTGGAATTTAAAATTAGAGCTTTAAAGCACAAGATCCGTATTCGAAACAGTAGGATGTACAAAAAATGTGGTTCAATCCCACTTTCTAGGGCTAAAATGAAAGAAAGGTTGAGGTGACTAGGCCAAGTTTTGTGGATGAAGGATGAAAGATTGCAGAAGATTGTCCTTTTTGGCCATCCGTCTGGGACTAAACAGAAAGCAGGTCGTCCTCGTCTGGGGTGGGAGGATATCATAAATAAAGATTTAAAGGAAATGGAAACTTCCTGGGAGGGTGTAAAGAGGGAGGCCTTGAATAGATTAGGTTGGAGGAGGAGCGTGCGTAACTGTGTACTCAGGCGGCTTGGTGCTGCAGTGAGTTATTAATAGTAGTAGTAGTAGTAGTAGTAGTAGTAGTATATGAGTAATCAAACACCATCAGTGCCATGTAATAACTCTCACAAAACCATATTAAATAGACAAATACTGATAAATTAGGTGGTTAGGTTTGGTTAGATTATATTAGTTAGATGGCAGTTGGGTATTCGTTTACTCACGATTTTCAAGACTTAGAAAATAGACACAAATATTTAAAAATGTGATTGATAAACAGGAAATCCAAGAAAAATAGTGAAGATAAAAGTTCTCCTCCTGCAAAAATATGTTAACTCAGATTATTCCGCATATTATGAAGTAAGAATTGTTTTCTTAACATGTTCTTTTATGCATTGGTAAAACCCTAGGCTTATCTATATATATAAAAATAAGTTGTTTGTCGTGTAGACTGACGTCATGTTTGTCCACTGACGTCATTATAAGGATTGAGCATTATGACATCATGCATGTATTTTGTAATGTTTGATTATGACGTCAAAGGATTTGTATATGACGTCAAAGGCTTTGTATATGACGTCATTATAAGTATATAAGAATGCGTTCCAAAGAGAAATTTGAGTATAGTAGTATAAATCCTACAATGACAGAAGAAACAGCCGAGGAAACTGTTCAAAACAGTTAATGCCAAAAGGCTTGCGGCTAAAGAACGCAAAACCGCGCAGTTAAATGAAAATAAACCTGGATAGCTAGAGTCAAAACGTATCAAAACCGAAAATGATAGCGATGATGATTGGGTCTGGGATTTTGACTTGGATAAGGTCATCAATGGCTACCAGATTTTAGTTAAAAGAACAAAGGTTCGGCGATATGTATTTCATAGTGACGAAAGACAAGCCAAGGTAAAACAAACCAAACAAATTGAAAGTGATACCGATGATAAAAAAAAACGATGTTGAAAGGACTATCGTTTCCCAGTTGCAACATCTTTTCCACAAAATAATAATTTAGTGCTTCTGTTCAAAACAGCAATCGAATTGATGCCTACTGATACGCAACTATCAACGAAGTGGCAATCGTTATGATCGGTGATCAGTTCTTACCTCGAGATAATATTCTTTATAGGCGAAACAATCAGTTGACAAGAATTGCTTAAACTAATCGATGATACGATGCCCTACAATATCCTACTTTTTTTGGGGATGAAGCCGACGGCTATCACTTTAATATTAAATTGATAAATCCAGCCACTAACAAAGAAATGGATGCAGCGCAATGAAATATTATGCCTATAGATTAATGATTCGTCATTTATTACATTTACATATAATCCATCTTGGGATTAGATACAACAACTTTTACATCCTGGACAATCGCCGGTTCATAGACATGATATTACGGCCCGTGTCTTCCGGAAAAAGTTGCTTTCCTTCATCTCCTACAGAGTTATGGGAGAAATACAAATTGCAAATGGCCGAGAATATACTCTACCGAATACGGTTAGAAAGGTCAGATATAATCTTGGACTTTACAACAGAAATTTATAACTGCACTTTAGTTATGATTGAAGATTTGTGCTTATCTATTGCAAACAAACTTCTCAAGCATTTGGGAATGCCTTCACCTAATCATACTGCTTCTATTTCCACATGTGTAGAATGGGATCGTGAACCAAGTTACAACACAATTGATCTCTTGTCGTATGTTCCAGACCGGGACACCGTGACACAAGGAATATAAATGACGGCCGGGACACTCAAAGAGAAATTACAGACCGGGACACCGGGACACAAATGACAAGCAGGACACAGGGAATATAAATGACGACCGGGACACTCAAATAGAAATTACAGACCGAAACACCGGGACAAAAATTACGACCAGGACACAGGGAATATAAATGACAACCGGGAACAGGGACACAACTACAATCAGGACGCCGGAAGGGCACATGGGGGATATATAAATGACGATGGGGACACAGGGAATATTCGATTAGCAATTACCATCAACAAAGCCCAAGGGCAATCATTAGAAAAATGCGGTATAGAATACGGATTGTTTTCCCATGGACAATTATATGTTGCATGTTCAAGAGTCGGTAAACCTGACAATCTATTTATATGCACAGACAATGGGACAGCGAAGAATATTGTATATTCACAAGTTTTACGTAGTTAAAAACATATATATATATATATCTATCTATATTCACAAGTGGGACAAAGGGACACAACTATAATGGCGCGTAACTAATATGGCACGTAACTAATATGGATCGTGACGATTTACGTACGCGGGGGGGGAGCTTGGGGGGCGCGAAGCGCCACACCAACAGCTAGTAGTCTAATAACAATAGTCTATAATATAGGCTAAACCTTAGGCTTATACCAAAACAAGTGCATATCCAGTCACATTTTGGCTGAAACAATTAGGTAAAAACCTGGGAGGGTGTAAAGAGGAAGCCTTGAATAGATTGGATTGGAGGAGGAGTGCGCGTAGCTGTGTTGGCCTCAGGCGGCTTGGTGCTGCAGTGAGTTATTAGTAGTAGTAGTAGTAGTAGATAAATAATTGAAAATAGCATAGCCTGATTGGTCAAAAATATTCTCCAGGTAAATCGATTAGCCTAACCAATAATTTTAAGTGTTTGATTTTGTTGAACTTTAATAATAAACATATTAATGCATAGCTTAGATTTTTTGCTGTTATGATATAAATGTTTCATTTTAAATTGGAACAAGTGGTTAGGGTAATATTCTTACGTAGTTTTAATTATTCAGCCACTTCTTTTACAGAGTTTACTTACAATTAATGGCAGTTTCTATCTTTTGCCACAGCAGCCACGAAACATAATGCATCATACATAACACTTAATGAATTTTTTTGGCCCATTTCTGGTGATTTTATACACGTTCTTAATTTTTAGATTTGGCATTAAGTGCAAAAATTGTACACAAGCATTGAACATATTTTAGATTAAAAATCAGTTCCCCTGTCTTCTAAGATGTATTACGCCTCTTCTAAAGGAAACATATTAATAAAATTAATAATTAGATTCTTTATTTTATACTCTTTTTCCATGTAAGACTATTGCTGGCTTAATGATTACAAATTGGAAAAAAATCCAGAGTCTTAAAAAAAGCATTTAATTACGTTGATTTAACATACAACATTGCAGCGCATTAAGCTTTCTATTAGTAAATACAAATAAATTTTGCACTGCTTTGGCAGAAATTAAAAATAAAATCTTTTCACTCGGGAAGATCACTTCAATAAACTTGAGACAGCAGATGATGAATTACCGCGCGTCATCTTAGTTCTAAAAAAAAGACAAACAATTATAAATATCGACGGCTCTTCATATCGATGTTTATAAACACGCAGCAGGAAGTTATATATTTTGTCTAACTAACCAGAAATGTAACAGTAACAATGGAATTACGCCTCTTCTAAAGGAAACATATTAATAAAATTAGTAACATTAAATTCCTAATTTTATGCTCCTTTTCAATACAATACTCGTTACCCGACAGTGCAACACAATCCCCCCCCCCTAATGATCCCATATATAGCCTTGATAACATATTTATCCATAAACTGAATCTAACTATCCTTTATAATTTCTTTTATAGAGAATATTTTTCTGCAGTTTTGATTCTATCTTCACCTGGGACTGAGAGCAATATTGTCCAAAATATTATTTGAAATGATATTAAAAGTGGATGATAATGGAAGGAAGCAGAACAATCTGATTATAAGAAAAATGCTGCATATTATATAATAGGAATTCCAATGTTCTAGTAGTTTCTTTTAGTTTGTATATATTCCAAGGGGGGGCCATCATGAGCGGGGGTGGGTTGCATTGTCAGTTAACAACTATTATATTGAAAACGAGTATAAGATAAGGAATCTAATGTTACTACGTTTATTTTATTACGAAGCTTCCTTCAGAAGAGCCTTAATTCTATACTGTTACCAATAAAACTTACAACTTCAACAATAACAATATCAATGTCATTCAATAGTAGATGTTGAATTACCCCGGATCATCTTAGTTCTGAACATAATATATGGAATTACAATTATAGATGGCTCTTCACATCGATCCTGCATTATATACGAAATATAGAAGAACCTAAAGCTATTGAGAAAAAAAAAACAAAAAAAAACACCAACTGGTTAGTATTATTTTTTTGACTCGGCTTTTCTGAAGAGTTTGCATAGCGGGTCATGAACAAATCATTATCATTACAGCAAACAACAGGGCGTAAAAACGTCCCATTATTAGTCCTAGTTTCTATGAATAGAAACTGGCACTAGCGCCCGAGCAAAAACTAGCGCCATCTAGCATTTGGCATTTTTTTGAATTTTTGAAGCTTCTTAAATAAAATTTTTCCTAGAAACTGGCGATCAGACACTTGTTAATGCAGTAATTTAGCCAGCTACACTAGTTAAACTAATATTGATTTATTATTACACTGAAAAATGCCAAGAAACTTTAAGAGTTAGATGGCATTAACGTATTTTTTTTTTGTCGACATGCCAAGAAACCAAGATACTTTAAAAGTAGATGGTATTACAAAAGGAACATAAAAACAAAGGCTCTCTGACTCTGAAGTTTGCTGCAGATAATATGTAGATGTTCAGAGGGCTTCAAGTTACACTCCACAAAGTTAAGAAAAGTTGAAAAATAAGATTCGGGTTTTTTTATTCTCAAGATTAAAAACAAAGAAAATGAAATGGCAAACTAAACTACTTGTCGATTTGGTAACCGATGAATTCAATACTTGTCTGCAAGGCGCGTCTGCCTCCAATTTTTTTTTTAAGTTTCCATGAATACTGCCCGCTAAAAGCAAGTTTATTCAGTGTATTTAATAATTATAAAAAGTCTGAAATTAAAAATGTACCAGTAATAAAAAAAAGTCTGAAATTCAAAGCTTTTATCAACGAAAAACTACTCTAAACTAACAGATAAAAAAGGGCAAGAATTGAAAAACACAAAGGTTATACAACAGCAAGCGAAAAACAAAATTTAGTTGAGAGAAAGAGATATAAGAGGTTTATATAGATATTAAAGGTTATTAATAGAGGTTATTAGAGGTTATATAAAAGATTTTGTTTTGTTTCTGATTTAGTTTTGGATACCATTAATTCAAATCAGTAATGTAAACTGCTCCATATTTACCGAACTCTATATTGTAGCAAGTATGAATAAACACACAAAAAAAGTATGGCTATGCATCATTCCCTAATAAAACGAAGAAAGTAGGGAACAAACTGTAACAAGCCTTTCTAAATAAAACAGGCCTCGGGTATAAGGCATAAAATATTAGAGGTAAGCTTATAACAATTCATTAGCAGAAGAAGAAGAACCAAAAGCTATTGAAAAAACAAACAAAAAAACAATGCCTTCAACTCCAACCGGTTACTATTTTTTTTTGACTCGGCTTTTCTGAAGAGATGCATAGCGGGTCATGGATAAATCATTATCATTACAGCAAACAATAGGGTATAAAAACGTCCCATTAATTGACCATATTCAGGTTCATGGCAATCGTATGGATTTCTGTCTTTCTAGTCCTTCAATTAATCACCATTATCACTTATCTCACAGCTTTCACTGTCAACTTTGGTCCTTTGAGCAGTGAGAAAAGGAAACTCTTATATATAATTGCATATTTAATGGTTCAGTACAAAGATTATGAATAGAAACTGGCACTAGTGCCCGACAAAAACCAGCCCCATTTACCGTTTGGCATTTTTTTG
This sequence comes from Artemia franciscana, assembly GCF_032884065.1. Classification (NCBI taxonomy): domain Eukaryota; kingdom Metazoa; phylum Arthropoda; class Branchiopoda; order Anostraca; family Artemiidae; genus Artemia; species Artemia franciscana. The sequence continues at coordinate 49,817 of NW_027062862.1, forward strand.
AATTTTTTCAAGCTTCTTAAATATAATTTTTCTTAGAAACTGGAGATCAGACACTTGTTAATATAGTAATTTAGCCAGCTACACTGCTTAAACTAATATTGGTTTATTATTACACTGAAAAATGCCAAGAAACTTAAAAAGTTAGATGGCAATGGCGTATTTCTTTTTTGTCGACATGCCAAGAAACCAAGATACTTTAAAAGTTAGATGGTATTGCAAAAGGAACGCAAAAACAAATTCTCTCTGACTCGGAAGTTTGCTACAGATAATATGTAGATGTTCAGATGGCTTTAAGTTACTAAACAAAGTTAAGAAAAGTTGAAGAATAAGATTCATTTTTTTTTCATTCTTAAGATTAAAAACAAAGGAAATAAAATGGCAAACTAAACTAGTTCATTTTAATAGAAAACAAGCAACATACCTTGATATATCTTTGGCGCTAGTGGTCGACTTGTTTGTCTCTTTTACTAAGGTCTTGCAGGACGCTAATTTTGTTTAAAGAGCCTAAAAATAATTCCTTACTTAAAAAAACTTATATAATAAAAAATTAAGTTTTATAAAGTGAAACTTCAATTCCAAACTTAGGTATGCACAGTCAGCAATCAAACAAGCAAAAATATTAACACCATCTTTAAAACAAAATGGCAAATAGTACACTAAAAAAGGAATACGGCATCAGACTTTGCGGTCCCTACCGGCGGTGCTGATATCCCTTTCTTGGCCCTTCAGCCAGGATGTGCAACAGGGGGTTGGGGCCAACCATCCTGTGCTTTCGCACACCCTTCCTGTTTACCTTCCCCATATTTCTCCAGGTACCCATCTAGAGCTGGATCGACTCCGGCTGAACTTACAGAGTCACGCCACTAACCCCCGTCCCAAACTAAATAACTGGGCACACTAGGATTCGAATCCTCGCCCTCTGAGACAAAGGATCCTAATCCAGCGCACATTTAATGTGCAAAACGCAAGTGAATGTCAATGAAGAGGGAGACAAGGAGGTAACGAATGAAATCGACAATATTTGACTCAGCTGCCCGAATGAAAACAGACGATATCAATTATTTATGGTCAGGTCGCACCGTTGCAAGGTGCTGTTTTAGCCATTTTGTGCCAAACTGTACGTGAAAATTAAAGTAAAAAAACTCGTATTAAAAGTCTATCTTCGAGTTTATAGCTTTTTGGTAAGGTGCCATTTATACATACCTTCTTAAACCACGGACAATTCTCATCGAAAATCCTTAAAAGTCAAACTTAAGATGGCGGAAACATTTTTTTTTTTTTTTTTTTTTTTTTTTTTACTACGCTAATAGTTCTCTGAGCGTTATTCGAACATGTATAGCCCAATATCATCATATACAAAGCTTTAAATAAAAACAAACTTAGAAAAAAATTCCTTGAAAATTTCCACTTCGGAGCTTGGTAAAAAAAATCGATATTTTTTTTCTCGCAAACTTCAAACTGCCTTTATTTATTGTCAGAATAGACTATATGAGCTGCTTGGTCTTGAAAGCAACGACTTGGACAAACAAATTTAATAAATAAAAAAATGTAAAATTTCCCCACCCCCCCTAAGTAATTCAAACTTAGCAATTAGACAATTGCTAAGTTCTAAACTTACTTCTTAAGATTTACGTAGTTAAATTGGACAGCGAAAAATGTTGTATATTCGCAAGTTTTATGTAGTTCAAAAAATATATATATTTATATCTATCTCAATTCACAGGTGGGACACAGGGACACAACTACAATGGCAGGTAACTAATATGGCGTGTAACGACTTAAGCGCACGGGGGGCTTGGGGCGTGATACCCCCCGAGCCCCCCCCCCCAACAGCTATATATCTATATATATAAAAATAAGTTGTCTGTGTGTCTGTCGAGTGACGTCAGGTGTGTCGACTGACGTCATTGTGAGGATTGAGCTGTATGCGTCATACAATTGTGTGTCGACTGACGTCATGTTTGTCAACTGATGAAATTACAGACCGGGACACAAATGACGACCGGGACACGGGGATACAGGGAATATAAATGACGACCGGGAACCTCAAAGAGAAATTACAGACTGGGACACCGGGACACAGGGAATATAAATGACGACCGGGACACAGTGACACAACTACAAAGGGGACGACGGGGTACAGGGAAGATATATAAATGACGACCGGGACACAGGGATTGTTCGAAGAGAAATTACAGACCGGGACACCGGGAAACAAATGACGACCGGGACGCTGGGACACAGGGAATATAAATGACGACCGAGACACAGGGACTATAAATAACGACCGGGACAAAGGGACACATCGCTAAAATAATGAGGTATAGATCTGAATACGAATTGAAAATTTGTTTGTAGATCTATAAAATTTGCTAGTAGAAAATTTGCTAGTAAGATTTGCTAGTAGATATATAAAAGTACTAAAATTTGCTGGTAGACAGCAAATTCCAACAGCTAGTAGATATATATAAAAATAAGTTGTATGTGTGTCTGTCGATTAACGTCATGATTGTGTGTTGACTTACGTCATGTCTTGACGACTGACGAAATTACAGACCTCGACATCGGGACACAAATGACGACCGGGACACCGGGACATAGGGAATAAAAATGACGAAAGGGACACTCAAAGAGAAAGCGACCAGGAGACAAGGAATGTTCGATTAGCAATCACCATCAACAAAGCACCGGGACACAAATGACAACCGGGACGAAAATGATGACCGGGACACCGGGACACAGGGAATATAAATGACGACCTCGACACTCAAAGAGAAAGTACAGACTGGGACACCGGGACACAAATGACGACCGGAATACTGGGAATATAAATGACGACCAGGACACAGGGACACAACTACAAGGGGGGTGCCGGGGGCACAGGGGGATATATAAATTACGACGGGGACACAAGGAATGTTTGATTAGCAATCAGCATCAACAAAGTTAAAGGGCAATCATTAGAATAATCAGGTATAGATCTGAATACGGATTGCTTTTCCCATGGACAATTTTATGTTGCATGTTCAAGAGTCGGTAAACCTAACAATGTATTTATATGCACACACAATGGGACATGGAAGAATGTTGTATATTCTTAAGTTTTACGTAGTTAAATTGGACAGCGAAGAATGTTGTATATTCGCAAGTTTTATGTAGTTCAAAAAATATATATATTTATATCTATCTCAATTCACAGGTGGGACACAGGGACAAAACTACAATGGCAGGTAACTAATATGGCGTGTAACGACTTACGAGCGAGGGGGGCTTGGGGGCGCGATGCCCCCCGAGCCCCCCCCCCCAACAGCTATATATCTATATATATAAAAATAAGTTGTCTGTGTGTCTGTCGAGTGACGTCAGGTGTGTCGACTGACGTCATTGTAAGGATTGAGCTGTATGCGTCATGAAATTGTGTGTCGACTGACGTCATGTTTGTCAACTGATGAAATTACAGACCGGGACACAAATGACGACCGAGACACGGGGATACAGGGAATATAAATGATGACCGGGAACCTCAAAGAGAAATTACAGACTGGGACACCGGGACACAGGGGATATAAATGACGACCGGGACACAATGACACAACTACAAAGGGGACGACGGGGGTACAGGGAAGATATATAAATGACGACCGGGACACAGGGATTTTTCGAAGAGAAATTACAGACCGGGACACCGGGACACAAATGACGACCGGGACGCTGGGACACAGGGAATATAAATGACGACCGAGACACAGGGACTATACATAAGGACCGGGACAAAGGGTCACATCGTTAAAATAATGAGGTATAGATCTGAATACGAATTGAAAATTTGTTTGTAGATCTATAAAATTTCCTAGTAGAAAATTTGCTAGTAAGATTTGCTAGTAGATATATAAAAGTACTAAAATTTGCGGGTAGACAGCAAATTCCAACAGCTAGTATATATATATATAAAAATAAGTTGTATGTGTGTCTGTCGATTAACGTCATGATTGTGTGTTGACTTACGTCATGTCTTGACGACTGACGAAATTACAGACCTCGACATCGGGACACAAATGACGACCGGGACACCGGGAATAAAAATGACGAAAGGGACACTCAAAGAGAAAGCGACCAGGAGACAAGGAATGTTCGATTAGCAATCACCATCAACAAATCACCGGGACACAAATGACAACCGGGACGAAAATGATGACCGGGAGACCGGGACACAGGGAATATAAATGACGACCTCGACACTCAAAGAGAAAGTACAGACTGGGACACCGGGACACAAATGACGACCGGAATACTGGGAATATAAATGACGACCAGGACACAGGAACACAACTACAAGGGGGGTGCCGGGGGGCAAAGGGGGATATATAAATGACGACGGGGACACAGGGAATGTTTGATTAGCAATCAGCATCAACAAAGTTAAAGGGCAATCATTAGAATAATCAGGTATAGATCTGAATACGGATTGCTTTTCCCATGGACAATTTTATGTTGCATGTTCAAGAGTCGGCAAACCTAACAATCTATTTATATGAACAAACAATGGGACATGGAAGAATGTTGTATATTCTTAAGTTTTACGTAGTTAAATTGGACAGCGAAGAATGTTGTATATTCGCAAGTTTTATGTAGTTCAAAAAATATATATATTTATATCTATCTCAATTCACAGGTGGGACACAGGGACACAACTACAATGGCAGGTAACTAATATGGCGTGTAACGACTTACGCGCGCCCCCCCCCCCCCCCGAGCCCCCCCCAACATCTATATATCTATATATATAAAAATAAGTTGTCTGTGTGTCTGTCGAGAGACGTCAGGTGTGTCGACTGACGTCATTGTAAGGATTGAGCTGTATGCGTCATGAAATTGTGTGTCGACTGACGTCATGTTTGTCAACTGATGAAATTACAGACCGGGAAACAAATGACGACCGGGTCACGGGGATACAGGGAATATAAATGACGACCGGGAACCTCAAAGAGAAATTACAGACTGGGACACCGGGACACAGGGAATATAAATGACGACCGGGACACAGTGACACAACTACAAAGGGGACGACGGGGGTACAGGGAAGATATATAAATGACGACCGGGACACAGGGATTGTTCGAAGAGAAATTACAGACCGGGACACCGGGACACAAATGACGACCGGGACGCTGGGACAAAGGGAATATAAATGACGACCGAGACACAGGGACTATAAATAACGACCGGGACAAAGGGACACATCGTTAAAATAATGAGGTATAGATCTGAATACGAATTGAAAATTTGTTTGTAGATCTATAAAATTTTCTAGTAGAAAATTTGCTAGTAAGATTTGCTAGTAGATATATAAAAGTACTAAAATTTGCTGGTAGACAGCAAATTCCAAAGGCTAGTAGATATATATAAAAATAAGTTGTATGTGTGTCTGTCGATTAACGTCATGATTGTGTGTTGACTTACGTCATGTCTTGACGACTGACGAAATTACAGACCTCGACATCGGGACACAAATGACGACCGGGACACCGGGACATAGGGAATAAAAATGACGAAAGGGACACTCAAAGAGAAAGCGACCAGGAGACAAGGAATGTTCGATTAGCAATCACCATCAACAAAGCACTGGGACACAAATGACAACCGGAACGAAAATGATGACCGGGACACCGGGACACAGGGAATATGAATGACGACCTCGACACTCAAAGAAAAAGTACAGACTGGGACACCGGGACACAAATGACGACCGGAATACTGGGAATATAAATGACGACCAGGACACAGGGACACAACTACAAGGGGGGTGCCGGGGGGCACGGGAATATATAAATGACGACGGGGACACAGGGAATGTTTGATTAGCAATCAGCATCAACAAAGTTAAAGGGCAATCATTAGAATAATCAGGTATAGATCTGAATACGGATTGCTTTTCCCATGGACAATTTTATGTTGCATGTTCAAGAGTCGGTAAACCTAACAATCTATTTATATGCACAAACAATGGGACATGGAAGAATGTTGTATAAGTTTTACGTAGTTAAATTGGACAGCGAAGAATGTTGTATATTCGCAAGTTTTATGTAGTTCAAAAAATATATATATTTATATCTATCTCAATTTACAGGTGGGACACAGGGACACAACTACAATGGCAGGTAACTAATATGGCGTGTAACGACTTACGTGCGCGGGGGGCTTGGGGGCGCGATGCCCCCCCGAGCCCCCCCCCAACAGCTATATATCTATATATATAAAAATAAGTTGTCTGTGTGTCTGTCGAGTGACGTCAGGTGTGTCGACTGACGTCATTGTAAGGATTGAGCTGTATGCGTCATGAAATTGTGTGTCGACTAACGTCATGTTTGTCAACTGATGAAATTACAGACCGGGACACAAATGACGACCGGGACACGGGGATATAGGGAATATAAATGACGACCGGGAACCTCAAAGAGAAATTACAGACTGGGACACCGGGACACAGGGAATATAAATGACAACCGGGACACAGTGACACAACTACAAAGGGGACGACGGGGGTACAGGGAAGATATATAAATGACGACCGGGACACAGGGATTTTTCGAAGAGAAATTACAGACCGGGACACCGGGACACAAATGACGACCGGGACGCTGGGACACAGGGAATATAAATGACGACCGAGACACAGGGACTATAAATAACGACCGGGACAAAGGAAAACATCGTTAAAATAATGAGGTATAGATCTGAATACGAATTGAAAATTTGTTTGTAGATCTATAAAATTTGCTAGTAGAAAATTTGCTAGTAAGATTTGCTAGTAGATACATAAAAGTACTAAAATTTGCTGGTAGACAGCAAATTCCAACAGCTAGTAGATATATATAAAAATAAGTTGTATGTGTGTCTGTCGATTAACGTCATGATTGTGTGTTGACTTACGTCATGTCTTGACGACTGACGAAATTACAGACCTCGACATCGGGACTCAAATGACGACCGGGACACCGGGACATAGGGAATAAAAATGACGAAAGGGACACTCAAAGAGAAAGCGACCAGGAGACAAGGAATGTTCGATTAGCAGTCACCATCAACAAAGCACCGGGACACAAATGACAACCGGGACGAAAATGATGACCGGGACACCGGGACACAGGGAATATAAATGACGACCTTAGGCTTATACCAAAACAAGTGCATATACAGTCACATTTTGGCTGAAACAATTAGGTAAAAACCTGGGAGGGTGTAAAGAGGGAGGCCTTGAATAGATTGGATTGGAGGAGGAGTGCGCGTAGCTGTGATGGCCTCAGGCGGCTTGGTGCTGCGGTGAGTTATTAGTAGTAGTAGTAGTAGTAGATAAATAATTCGAAATAGCATAGCCTGATTGGTCAAAAATATTCTCCAGGTAAATCGATTAGCCTAACCAATAATTTTAAGTGTTTGATTTTGTTGAACTTTAATAATAAACATATTAATGCATAGCTTACATTTTTTGCTGTTATGAAATAAATGTTTCATTTTAAATTGGAACAAGTGGTTAGGGTAATATTCTTACGTAGTTTTAATTATTCAGCCACTTCTTTTACAGAGTTTACTGACAATTAATGGCAGTTTCTATCTTTTGCCACAGCAGCCACGAAACATAATGCATCATACATAACACTTAATGAATTTTTTTGGCCCATTTCTGGTGATTTTATACACGTTCTTAATTTTTAGATTTGGCATTAAGTGCAAAAATTGTACACAAGCATTGAACATATTTTAGATTAAAAATCAGTTCCCCTGTCTTCTAAGATGTATTACGCCTCTTCTAAAGGAAACATATTAATAAAATTAATAATTAGATTCTTTATTTTATACTCTTTTTCCATGTAAGACTATTGCTGGCTTAATGATTACAAATTGGAAAAAAATCCAGAGTCTTAAAAAAAGCATTTAATTACGTTGATTTAACATACAACATTGCAGCGCATTAAGCTTTCTATTAGTAAATACAAATAAATTTTGTACTGCTTTGGCAGACATTAAAAATAAAATCTTTTCACTCGGGAAGATCACTTCAATAAACTTGAGACAGCAGATGATGAATTACCGCGCGTCATCTTAGTTCTAAAAAAAAAGACAAACAATTATAAATATCGACGGCTCTTCATATCGATGTTTATAAACACGCAGCAGGAAGTTATATATTTTGTCTAACTAACCAGAAATGTAACAGTAACAATGGAATTACGCCTCTTCTAAAGGAAACATATTAATAAAATTAGTAACATTAAATTCCTAATTTTATGCTCCTTTTCAATACAATACTCGTTACCCGACAGTGCAACACAATCCCCCCCCCCCTAATGATCCCATATATAGCCTTGATAACATATTTATCCATAAACTGAATCTAACTATCCTTTATAATTTCTTTTATAGAGAATATTTTTCTGCAGTTTTGATTCTATCTTCACCTGGGACTGAGAGCAATATTGTCCAAAATATTATTTGAAATGATATTAAAAGTGGATGATAATGGAAGGAAGCCGAACAATCTGATTATAAGAAAAATGCTGCATATTATATAATAAGAATTCCAATGTTCTAGTAGTTTCTTTTAGTTTGTATATATTCCAAGGGGGGGCCATCATGAGCGGGGGTGGCTTGCATTGTCAGTTAACAACTATTATATTGAAAACGAGTATAAGATAAGGAATCTAATGTTACTACGTTTATTTTATTACGAAGCTTCCTTCAGAAGAGCCTTAATTCTATACTGTTACCAATAAAACTTACAACTTCAACAATAACAACATCAATGTCATTCAATAGTAGATGTTGAATTACCCCGGATCATCTTAGTTCTGAACATAATATATGGAATTACAATTATAGATGGCTCTTCACATCGATCCTGCATTATATACGAAATATAGAAGAACCTAAAGCTATTGAGAAAAAAAAACAAAAAAAAAACACCAACTGGTTACTATTATTTTTTTGACTCGGCTTTTCTGAAGATCAGACACTTGTTAACACAGTAATTTAGCCAGCTACACTAGTTAAACTAATATTGATTTATTATTACACTGAAAAATGCCAAGAAACTTTAAAAGTTAGATGGCATTAACGTATTTCTTTTTTGTCGACATGCCAAGAAACCAAGATACTTTAAAAGTAGATGGTATTACAAAAGGAACATAAAAACAAAGGCTCTCTGACTCTGAAGTTTGCTGCAGATAATATGTAGATGTTCAGAGGGCTTCAAGTTACACTCCACAAAGTTAAGAAAAGTTGAAAAATAAGATTCGGGTTTTTTTATTCTCAAGATTAAAAACAAAGAAAATGAAATGGCAAACTAAACTACTTGTCGATTTGGTAACCGATGAATTCAATACTTGTCTGCAAGGCGCGTCTGCCTCCAATTTTTTTTTTAAGTCTCCATGAATACTGCCTGCTAAAAGCAAGTTTATTCAGTGTACTTAATAATTATAAAAAGTCTGAAATTAAAAATGTACCAGTAATAAAAAAAGTCTGAAATTCAAAGCTTTTATCAACGAAAAACTACTCTAAACTAACAGATAAAAAAGGGCAAGAATTGAAAAACACAAAGGTTATACAACAGCAAGCGAAAAACAAAATTTAGGTGAGAGAAAGAGATATAAGAGGTTTATATAGATATTAAAGGTTATTAATAGAGGTTATTAGAGGTTATATAAGAGATTTTGTTTTGTTTCTGATTTAGTTTTGGATACCATTAATTCAAATCAGTAATGTAAACTGCTCCATATTTACCGAACTCTATATTGTAGCAAGTATGAATAAACACACACACAAAGTATGGCTATGCATCATTCCCTAATAAAACGAAGAAAGTAGGGAACAAACTGTAACAAGCCTTTCTAAATAAAACAGGCCTCGGGTATAAGGCATAAAATATTAGAGGTAAGCTTATAACAATTCATTAGCAGAAGAAGAAGAACCAAAAGCTATTGAAAAAACAAACAAAAAAACAATGCCTTCAACTCCAACCGGTTACTATTTTTTTTGACTCGGCTTTTCTGAAGAGATGCATAGCGGGTCATGGATAAATCATTATCATTACAGCAAACAATAGGGTATAAAAACGTCCCATTAATTAACCATATTCAGGTTCATGGCAATCGTATGGATTTCTGTCTTTCTAGTCCTTCAATTAATCACCATTATCACTTATCCCACAGCTTTCACTGTTAACTTTGGTCCTTTGAGCAGTGAGAAAAGGAAACTCTTGTATATAATTGCATATTTAATGGTTCAGTTCAAAGATTATGAATAGAAACTGGCACTAGTGCCCGACAAAAACCAGCCCCATTTACCGTTTGGCATTTTTTTGAATTTTTTCAAGCTTCTTAAATATAATTTTTCTTAGAAACTGGAGATCAGACACTTGTTAATATAGTAATTTAGCCAGCTACACTGCTTAAACTAATATTGGTTTATTATTACACTGAAAAATGCCAAGAAACTTAAAAAGTTAGATGGCAATGGCGTATTTCTTTTTTGTCGACATGCCAAGAAACCAAGATACTTTAAAAGTTAGATGGTATTGCAAAAGGAACGCAAAAACAAATTCTCTCTTACTCGGAAGTTTGCTACAGATAATATGTAGATGTTCAGATGGCTTCAAGTTACTACACAAAGTTAAGAAAAGTTGAAGAATAAGATTCATTTTTTTTTCATTCTTAAGATTAAAAACAAAGGAAATAAAATGGCAAACTAAACTAGTTCATTTTAATAGAAAACAAGCAACATACCTTGATATATCTTTGGCGCTAGTGGTCGACTTGTTTGTCTCTTTTACTAAGGTCTTGCAGGACGCTAATTTTGTTTCAAGAGCCTAAAAATAATTCCTTACTTAAAAAAACTTATATAATAAAAAATTAAGTTTTATAAAGTGAAACTTCAATTCCAAACTTAGGTATGCACAGTCAGCAATCAAACAAGCCAAAAATATTAACACCATCTTTAAAATAAAACGGCAAATAGTACACTAAAAAAGGAATACGGCATCAGACTTTGCGGTCCCTACCGGCGGTGCTGATATCCCTTTCTTGGCCCTTCAGCCAGGATGTGCAACAGGGGGTTGGGGCCAACCATCCTGTGCTATCGCACACCCTTCCTGTTTACCTTCCCCATATTTCTCCAGGTACCCATCTAGTGCTGGATCGACTCCGGCTGAACTTACAGAGTCACGCCACTAACCCCCGTCCCAAACTAAATAACTGGGCACACTAGGATTCGAATCCTCGCCTTCTGAGACAAAGGATCCTAATCCAGCGCACATTTAATGTGCAAAACGCAAGTGAATGTCAATGAAGAGGGAGACAAGGAGGTAACGAATGAAATCGACAATATTTGACTCAGCTGCCCGAATGAAAACAGACGATATCAATTATTTATGGTCAGGTCGCACCGTTGCAAGGTGCTGTTTTAGCCATTTTGTGCCAAACTGTACGTGAAAATTAAAGTAAAAAAACTCGTATTAAAAGTCTATCTTCGAGTTTATAGCTTTTTGGTAAGGTGCCATTTATACATACCTTCTTAAACCACGGACAATTCTCATCGAAAATCCTTAAAAGTCAAACTTAAGATGGCGGAAACATTTTTTTTTTTTTTTTTTTTTTTTTTTTTTTACTACGCTAATAGTTCTCTGAGCGTTATTCGAACATGTATAGCCCAATATCATCATATACAAAGCTTTAAATAAAAAAAAAAACTTAGAAAAAAATTCCTTGAAAATTTCCACTTCGGAGCTTGGTAAAAAAAATCGATATTTTTTTTTCTCGCAAACTTCAAACTGCCTTTATTTATCGTCAGAATAGACCATATGAGCTGCTTGGTCTTGAAAGCAACGACTTGGACAAACAAATTTAATAAATAAAAAAATGTAAAATTGCCCCACCCCCCCTAAGTAATTCAAACTTAGCAATTAGACAATTGCTAAGTTCTAAACTTACTTCTTAAGTTTTACGTAGTTAAATTGGACAGCGAAGAATGTTATATATTCGCAAGTTTTATGTATTTCAAAAAATATATATATTTATATCTATCTCAATTCACAGGTGGGACACAGGGACACAACTACAATGGCAGGTAACTAATATGGCGTGTAACGACTTAAGCGCGCGGGGGGCTTGGGGCGCGATACCCCCCCCCCCCCCCCCCAACGAGCCCCCCCCCCCCCCCAACAGCTATATATCTCTATATATAAAAATAAGTTGTCTGTGTGTCTGTCGAGTGACGTCAGGTGTGTCGACTGACGTCATTGTAAGGATTGAGCTGTATGCGTCATGAAATTGTGTGTCGACTGACGTCATGTTTGTCAACTGATGAAATTACAGACCGGGACACAAATGACGACCGGGACACGGGGATACAGGGAATATAAATGACGACCGGGAACCTCAAAGAGAAATTACAGACTGGGACACCGGGACACAGGGAACATAAATGACGACCGGGACACAGTGACACAACTACAAAGGGGACGACGGGGGTACAGGGAAGATATATAAATGACGACCGGGACACAGGGATTGTTCGAAGAGAAATTACAGACCGGGACACCGGGACACAAATGACGACCGGGACGCTGGGACACAGGGAATATAAATGACGACCGAGACACAGGGACTATAAATAACGACCGGGACAAAGGGACACATCGTTAAAATAATGAGGTATAGATCTGAATACGAATTGAAAATTTGTTTGTAGATCTATAAAATTTGCTAATAGAAAATTTGCTAGTAAGATTTGCTAGTAGATATATAAAAGTACTAAAATTTGCTGGTAGACAGAAAATTCCAACAGCTAGTAGATATATATAAAAATAAGTTGTATGTGTGTCTGTCGATTAACGTCATGATTGTGTGTTGACTTACGTCATGTCTTGACGACTGACGAAATTACAGACCTCGACATCGGGACACAAATGACGACCGGGACACCGGGACATAGGGAATAAAAATGACGAAAGGGACACTCAAAGAGAAAGCGACCAGGAGACAAGGAATGTTCGATTAGCAATCACCATCAACAAAGCACCGGGACACAAATGACAACCGGGACGAAAATGATGACCGGGACACCGGGACACAGGGAATATAAATGACGACCTCGACACTCAAAGAGAAAGTACAGACTGGGACACCGGGACACAAATGACGACCGGAATACTGGGAATATAAATGACGACCAGGCCACAGGGACACAACTACAAGGGGGGTGCCGGGGGGCACAGGGGGATATATAAATTACGACGGGGACACAGGGAATGTTTGATTAGCAATCAGCATCAACAAAGTTAAAGGGCAATCATTAGAATAATCAGGTATAGATCTGAATATGGATTGCTTTTCCCATGGACAATTTTATGTTGCATGTTCAAGAGTCGGTAAACCTAACAATCTGTTTATATGCACAAACAATGGGACATGGAAGAATGTTGTATATTCTTAAGTTTTACGTAGTTAAATTGGACAGCGAAGAATGTTGTATATTCGCAAGTTTTATGTAGTTCAAAAAATATATATATTTATATCTATCTCAATTCACAGGTGGGCCAGTGGGACACAACTACAATGGCAGGTAACTAACATGGCGTGTAACGACTTACGCGCGCGGGGGGCTTGGGGGCACTATGCCCCCCCCCCCCCGAGACCCCCTCCAACAGCTATATATCTATATATATAAAAATAAGTTGTCTGTGTGTCTGTCGAGTGACGTCAGGTGTGTCGACTGACGTCATTGTAAGGATTGAGCTGTATGCGTCATGAAATTGTGTGTCGACTGACGTCATGTTTGTCAACTGATGAAATTACAGACCGGGACACAAATGACGATCGGGACACGGGGATACAGGGAATATAAATGACGACCGGGAACCTCAAAGAGAAATTACAGACTGGGACACCGGGACACAGGGAATATAAATGACGACCAGGACACAGTGACACAACTACAAAGGGGACGACGGGGGTACAGGGAAGATATATAAATGACGACCGGGACACAGGGATTGTTCGAAGAGAAATTACAGACCGGGACACCAGGACACAAATGACGACCGGGACGCTGGGACACAGGGAATATAAATGACGACCGAGACACAGGGACTATAAATAACGACCGGGACAAAGGGACACATCGTTAAAATAATGAGGTATACATCTGAATACGAATTGAAAATTTGTTTGTAGATCTATAAAATTTGCTAGTAGAAAATTTGCTAGTAAGATTTGCTAGTAGATATATAAAAGTACTAAAATTTGCTGGTAGACAGCAAATTCCAACAGCTAGTAGATATATATAAAAATAAGTTGTATGTGTGTCTGTCGATTAACGTCATGATTATGTGTTGACTTACGTCATGTCTTGACGACTGACGAAATTAAAGACCTCTACATCGGGACACAAATGACGACCGGGACACCGGGACAGAGGGAATAAAAATGACGAAAGGGACACTCAAAGAGAAAGCGACCAGGAGACAAGGAATGTTCGATTAGCAATCACCATCAACAAAGCACCGGGACACAAATGACAACCGGGACGAAAATGATGACCGGGACACCGGGACACAGGGAATATAAATGACGACCTCGACACTCAAAGAGAAAGTACAGACTGGGACACCGGGACACAAATGACGACCGGAATACTTGGAATATAAATGACGACCAGGACACAGGGACACAACTACAAGGGGGGTGCCGGGGGGCACAGGGGAATATATAAATGACGACGGGGACACAGGGAATGTTTGATTAGCAATCAGCATCAACAAAGTTAAAGGGCAATCATTAGAATAATCAGGTATAGATCTGAATACGGATTGCTTTTCCCATGGACAATTTTATGTTGCATGTTCAAGAGTCGGTAAACCAAACAATCTATTTATATGCACAAACAATGGGACATGGAAGAATGTTGTATATTCTTAAGTTTTACGTAGTTAAATTGGACAGCGAAGAATGTTGTATATTCACAAGTTTTATGTAGTTCAAAAAATATATATATTTATATCTATCTCAATTCACAGGTGGGACACAGGGACACAACTACAATGGCAGGTAACTAATATGGCGTGTAACGACTTACGTGCGCGGGGGGCTTGGGGGCGCGATGCCCCCCCCGACCAACCCCCCCCCCCCCCCAACAGCTATATATCTATATATATAAAAATAAGTTGTCTGTGTGTCTGTCGAGTGACGTCAGGTGTGTCGACTGACGTCATTGTAAGGATTGAGCTGTATGCGTCATGAAATTGTGTGTCGACTGACGTCATGTTTGTCAACTGATGAAATTACAGACACAAATGACGACCGGGACACGGGGATACAGGGAATATAAATGACGACCGGGAACCTCAAAGAGAAATTACAGACTGGGACACCGGGACACAGGGAATATAAATGACGACCGGGACAAAGTGACACAACTACAAAGGGGACGACGGGGGTACAGGGAAGATATATAAATGACGACCGGGACACAGGGATTGTTCGAAGAGAAATTACAGACCGGGACACAAATGACGACCGGGACGCTGGGACTATAAATAACGACAGGGACAAAGGGACACATCGTTAAAATAATGAGGTATAGATCTGAATACGAATTGAAAATTTGTTTGTAGATCTATAAAATTTGCTAGTAGAAAATTTGCTAGTAAGATTTGCTAGTAGATATATAAAAGTACTAAAATTTGCTGGTAGACAGCAAATTCCAACAGCTAGTAGATATATATAAAAATAAGTTGTATGTGTGTCTGTCAATTAACGTCATGATTGTGTGTTGACTTACGTCATATCTTGACGACTGACGAAATTAGAGACCTCGACATCGGGACACAAATGACGACCGGGACACCGGGACATAGGGAATAAAAATGACGAAAGGGACACTCAAAGAGAAAGCGACCAGGATACAAGGAATATTCGATTAGCAATCACCATCAACAAAGCACCGGGACACAAATGACAACCGGGACGAAAATGATGACCGGGACACCGGGACACAGGGAATATAAATGACGACCTCGACACTCAAAGAGAAAGTACAGACTGGGAAACCGGGACACAAATGACGACCGGAATACTGGGAATATAAATGACGACCAGGACACAGGGACACAACTACAAGGGGGGTGCCGGGGGGCACAGGGGGATATATAAATGACGACGGGGACACAGGGAATGTTTGATTAGCAATCAGCATCAACAAAGTTAAAGGGCAATCATTAGAATAATCAGGTATAGATCTAAATACGGATTGCTTTTCCCATGGGCAATTTTATGTTGCATGTTCAAGAGTCGGTAAACCTAACAATCTATTTATATGCACAAACAATGGGACATGGAAGAATGTTGTATATTCTTAAGTTTTACGTAGTTAAATTGGACAGCGAAGAATGTTGTATATTCGCAAGTTTTATGTAGTTCAAAAAATATATATATATTTATATCTATCTCAATTCACAGGTGGGACACAGGGACACAACTACAATGGCAGGTAACTAATATGGCGTGTAACGACTTACGCGCGCGGGGGGCTTGGGGGCGCGATGCCCCCCCGAGCCCCCCCCCCTCAACAGCGATATATCTATATATATAAAAATAAGTTGTCTGTGTGTCTGTCGAGTGACGTCAGGTGTGTCGACTGACGTCATTGTAAGGATTGAGCTGTATGCGTCATGAAATTGTGTGTCGACTGACGTCATGTTTGTCAACTGATGAAATTACAGACCGGGACACAAATGACGACCGGGACACGGGGATACAGGGAATATAAATGACGACCGGGAACCTCAAAGAGGTATTACAGACTGGGACACCGGGACACAGGGAATATAAATGACGACCAGGACACAGTGACACAACTACAAAGGGGACGACGGGGATACAGGGAAGATATATAAATGACGACCGGGACACAGGGATTGTTCGAAGAGAAATTACAGACCGGGACACCGGGACACAAATGACGACCGGGACGCTGGGACACAGGGAATATAAATGACGACCGAGACACAGGGACTATAAATAACGACCGGGACAAAGGGACACATCGTTAAAATAATGAGGTATAGATCTGAATACGAATTCAAAATTTGTTTGTAGATCTATAAAATTTGCTAGTAGAAAATTTGCTAGTAAGATTTGCTAGTAGATATATAAAAGTACTAAAATTTGCTGGTAGACAGCAAATTCCAACAGCTAGTAGATATATATAAAAATAAGTTGTATGTGTGTCTGTCGATTAACGTCATGATTGTGTGTTGACTTACGTCATGTCTTGACGACTGACGAAATTACAGACCTCGACATCGGGACACAAATGACGACCGGGACACCGGGACATAGGGAATAAAAATGACGAAAGGGACACTCAAAGAGAAAGCGACCAGGAGACAAGGAATGTTCGATTAGCAATCACCACCAACAAATCACCGGGACACAAATGACAACCGGGACGAAAATGATGACCGGGACACCGGGACACAGGGAATATAAATGACGACCTCGACACTCAAAGAGAAAGTACAGACTGGGACACCGGGACACAAATGACGACCGGAATACTTGGAATATAAATGACGACCAGGACACAGGGACACAACTACAAGGGGGGTGCCGGGGGGCACAGGGGAATATATAAATGACGACGGGGACACAGGGAATGTTTGATTAGCAATCAGCATCAACAAAGTTAAAGGGCAATCATTAGAATAATCAGGTATAGATCTGAATACGGATTGCTTTTCCCATGGACAATTTTATGTTGCATGTTCAAGAGTCGGTAAACCTAACAATCTATTTATATGCACAAACAATGGGACATGGAAGAATGTTGTATATTCTTAAGTTTTACGTAGTTAAATTGGACAGCGAAGAATGTTGTATATTCGCAAGTTTTATGTAGTTCAAAAAATATATATATTTATATCTATCTCAATTCACAGGTGGGACACAGGGACACAACTACAATGGCAGGTAACTAATATAGCGTGTAACGAGTTACGCGCGCAGGGGGCTTGGGGGCGCGATGCCCCCCCGAGCCCCCTCCCCCCCAACAGCTATATATCTATATATATAAAAATAAGTTGTCTGTGTGTCTGTCGAGTGACGTCAGGTGTGTCGACTGACGTCATTGTAAGGATTGAGCTGTATGCGTCATGAAATTGTGTGTCGACTGACGTCATGTTTGTCAACTGATGAAATTACAGACCGGGACACAAATGACGACCGGGACACGGGGATACAGGGAATATAAATGACAACCGGGAACCTCAAAGAGAAATTACAGACTGGGACACCGGGACACAGGGAATATAAATGACGACCGGGACACAGTGACACAACTACAAAGGGGACGACGGGGGTACAGGGAAGATATATAAATGACGACCGGGACACAGGGATTGTTCGAAGAGAAATTACAGACTGGGACACCGGGAAACAAATGACGACCGGGACGCTGGGACACAGGGAATATAAATGACGACCGATACACAGGGACTATAAATAACGACCGGGACAAAGGGACACATCCATTATTCTAATGATTGCCATTAAAGGGCAATCATTAGAATAATCAGGTATAGATCTGAATACGGATTGCTTTTCCCATGGACAATTTTATGTTGCATGTTCAAGAGTCGGTAAACCTAACAATCTATTTATATGCACAAACAATGGGACATGGAAGAATGTTGTATATTCTTAAGTTTTACGTAGTTAAATTGGACAGCGAAGAATGTTGTATATTCGCAAGTTTTATGTAGTTCAAAAAATATATATATTTATATCTATCTCAATTCACAGGTGGGACACAGGGACACAACTACAATGGCAGGTAACTAATATAGCGTGTAACGAGTTACGCGCGCGGGGGGCTTGGGGGCGCGATGCCCCCCCGAGCCCCCTCCCCCCCAACAGCTATATATCTATATATATAAAAATAAGTTGTCTGTGTGTCTGTCGAGTGACGTCAGGTGTGTCGACTGACGTCATTGTAAGGATTGAGCTGTATGCGTCATGAAATTGTGTGTCGACTGACGTCATGTTTGTCAACTGATGAAATTACAGACCGGGACACAAATGACGACCGGGACACGGGGATACAGGGAATATAAATGACGACCGGGAACCTCAAAGAGAAATTACAGACTGGGACACCGGGACACAACTACAAGGGGGGTGCCGGGGGGCACAGGGGGATATATAAATGACGACGGGGACACAGGGAATGTTTGATTAGCAATCAGCATCAACAAAGTTAAAGGGCAATCATTAGAATAATCAGATTGTGCTGATACAGCGAATATAAATAGAGGGAGGATACAGGGAATGAAAGATACAGGGAATATAAATGACGACCGGGAACCTCAAAGAGAAATTACAGACTGGGACACCGGGACACAGGGAATATAAATGACGACCGGGACACAGTGACACAACTACAAAGGGGACGACGGGGGTACAGGGAAGATATATAAATGACGACCGGGACACAGGGATTGTTCGAAGAGAAATTACAGACCGGGACACCGGGACACAAATGACGACCGGGACGCTGGGACACAGGGAATATAAATGACGACCGAGACACAGGGACTATAAATAACGACCGGGACAAAGGGACACATCGTTAAAATAATGAGGTATAGATCTGAATACGAATTGAAAATTTGTTTGTAGATCTATAAAATTTGCTAGTAGAAAATTTGCTAGTAAGATTTGCTAGTAGATATATAAAAGTACTAAAATTTGCTGGTAGACAGCAAATTCCAACAGCTAGTAGATATATATAAAAATAAGTTGTATGTGTGTCTGTCGATTAGCGTCATGATTGTGTGTTGACTTACGTCATGTCTTGACGACTGACGAAATTACAGACCTCGACATCGGGACACAAATGACGACCGGGACACCGGGACATAGGGAATAAAAATGACGAAAGGGACACTCAAAGAGAAAGCGACCAGGAGACAAGGAATGTTCGATTAGCATTCACTATCAACAAAGCACCGGGACACAAATGACAACCGGGACGAAAATGATGACCGGGACACAGGGAATATAAACGACGACCTCGACACCCAAAGAGAAAGTACAGACTGGGACACCGGGACACAAATGACGACCGGAATACTGGGAATATAAATGACGACCAGGACACAGGGACACAACTACAAGGGGGGTGCCGGGGGGCACAGGGGGATATATAAATGACGACGGGGACACAGGGAATGTTAGATTAGCAATCAGCATCAACAAAGTTAAAGGGCAATCATTAGAATAATCAGGTATAGATCTGAATACGGATTGCTTTTCCCATGGACAATTTTATGTTGCATGTTCAAGAGTCGGTAAACCTAACAATCTATTTATATGCACAAACAATGGGACATGGAAGAATGTTGTATATTCTTATGTTTTACGTAGTTAAATTGGACAGCGAAGAATATTGTATATTCGCAAGTTTTATGTAGTTCAAAAAATATATATTTATATCTATCTCAATTCACAGGTGGGACACAGGGACACAACTACAATGGCAGGTAACTAATATGGCGTGTAACGACTTACGCGCGCGGGGGGCTTGGGGGCGCGATGCCCCCCCCCCGAGCCCCCCCCAACAAATATATATCTATATATATAAAAATAAGTTGTCTGTGTGTCTGTCGAGTGACGTCATGTGTGTCGACTGACGTCATTGTAAAGATTGAGCTGTATGCATCATGAAATTGTGTGTCGACTGACGTCATGTTTGTCAACTGATGAAATTACAGACCGGGACACAAATGACGACCGGGACACGGTGATACAGGGAATATAAATGACGACCGGGAACCTCAAAGAGAAATTACAGACTGGGACACCGGGACACAGGGAATATAAATGACGACCGGGACACAGTGACACAACTACAAAGGGGACGACGGGGGTACAGGGAAGATATATAAATGACGACCGGGACACAGGAATTGTTCGAAGAGAAATTACAGACCGGGACACCGGAACACAAATGACGACCGGGACGCTGGGACACAGGGAATATAAATGACGACCGAGACACAGGGACTATAAATAACGTCCGGGACAAAGGGACACATCGTTAAAATAATGAGGTATAGATCTGAATGCGAATTGAAAATTTGTTTGTAGATCTATAAAATTTGCTAGTAGAAAATTTGCTAGTAAGATTTGCTAGTAGATATATAAAAGTACTAAAATTTGCTGGTAGACAGCAAATTCCAACAGCTAGTAGATATATATAAAAATAAGTTGTATGTGTGTCTGTCGATTAACGTCATGATTGTGTGTTGACTTACGTCATGTCTTGACGACTGACGAAATTACAGACCTCGACATCGGGACACAAATGACGACCGGGACACCGGGACATAGGGAATAAAAATGACGAAAGGGATACTCAAAGAGAAAGCAACCAGGAGAAAAGGAATGTTCGATTAGCAATCACCATCAACAAAGCACTGGGACACAAATGACAACCGGGACGAAAATGATGAGCGGGACACCGGGACACAGGGAATATAAATGACGACCTCGACACTCAAAGAGAAAGTACAGACTGGGACACCGGGACACAAATGACGACCGGAATACTGGGAATATAAATGGCGACCAGGACACAGGGACAAAACTACAAGGGGGTGCCGGGGGGCACAGGGGGATATATAAATGATGACGGGGACTAAGGGAATGTTTGATTAGCAATCAGCATCAACAAAGTTAAAGGGAAATCATTAGAATAATCAGGTATAGATCTGAATACGGATTGCTTTTCCCATGGACAATTTTATGTTGCATGTTCAAGAGTCGGTAAACCTAACAATCTATTTATATGCACAAACAATGGGACATGGAAGAATGTTGTATATTCTTAAGTTTTACATAGTTAAATTGGACAGCGAAGAATGTTGTATATTCGCAAGTTTTATGTAGTTCAAAAAATATATATATTTATATCTATCTCAATTCACAGGTGGGACACAGGGACACAACTACAATGGCAGGTAACTAATATGGCGTGTAACGACTTACGCGCGCGTGGGGCTTGGGGGCGCGATGCCCCCCCCCGAGCCCCCCCCCCAACAGCTATACATCTATATATATATAAATAAGTTGTCTGTGTGTCTGTCGAGTGACGTCAGGTGTGTCGACTGACGTCATTGTAAGGATTGAGCTGTATGCGTCATGAAATTGTGTGTCGACTGACGTCATGTTTGTCAACTGATGAAATTACAGACCGGGACACAAATGACGACCGGGACACGGGGATACAGGGAATATAAATGACGACCGGGAACCTCAAAGAGAAATTACAGACTGGGACACCGGGACACAGGGAATATAAATGACGACTGGGACACAGTGACACAACTACAAAGGGGACGACGGGGGTACAGGGAAGATATATAAATGACGACCGGGACACAGGGATTGTTCGAAGAGAAATTACAGACCGGGACACCGGGACACAAATGAAGACCGGGACGCTGGGACAAAGGGAATATAAATGACGACCGAGACACAGGGACTGTAAATAACGTCCGGGACAAAGGGACACATCGTTAAAATAATGAGGTATAGATCTGAATACGAATTAAAAATTTGTTTGTAGATCTATAAAATTTGCTAGTAGAAAATTTGCTAGTAAGATTTGCTAGTAGATATATAAAAGTACTAAAATTTGCTGGTAGACAGCAAATTCCAACAGCTAGTAGATATATATAAAAATAAGTTGTATGTGTGTCTGTCGATTAACGTCATGATTGTGTGTTGACTTACGTCATGTCTTGACGACTGACGAAATTACAGACCTCGACATCGGGACACAAATGACGACCGGGACACCGGGACATAGGGAATAAAAATGACGAAAGGGACACTCAAAGAGAAAGCGACCAGGAGACAAGGAATGTTCGATTAGCAATCACCATCAACAAAGCACCGGGACACAAATGACAACCGGGACGAAAATGATGACCGGGACACCGGGACACAGGGAATATAAATGAAGACCTCGACAGTCAAAGAGAAAGTACAGACTGGGACACCGGGACACAAATGACGACCAGAATACTGGGAATATAAATGGCAACCAGGACACAGGGACACAACTACAAAGGGGGTGCCGGGGGCACAGGGGGATATATAAATGACGACGGGGACACAGGGAATGTTTGATTAGCAATCAGCATCAACAAAGTTAAAGGGCAATCATTAGAATAATCAGGTATAGATCTGAATACGGATTGCTTTTCCCATGGACAATATTATGTTGCATGTTCAAGAGTCGGTAAACCTAACAATCTATTTATATGCACAAACAATGGGACATGGAAGAATGTTGTATATTCTTAAGTTTTACGTAGTTAAATTGGACAGCGAAGAATATTGTATATTCGCAAGTTTTATGTAGTTCAAAAAATATATATATTTATATCTATCTCAATTCACAGGTGGGACACAGGGACACAACTACAATGGCAGGTAACTAATATGGCGTGTAACGACTTACGCGCGCGGGGGGCTTGGGGGCGCGATGCCCTCCCGAGCCCCCCCCCAACAGCTATATATCTATATATATAAAAATAAGTTGTCTGTGTGTCTGTCGAGTGACGTCAGGTGTCTCGACTGACGTCATTGTAAGGATTGAGCTGTATGCGTCATAAAATTGTGTGTCGACTGACGTCATGTTTGTCAACTGATGAAATTACAGACCGGGACACAAATGACGACCGGGACACGGGTATACAGGGAATATAAATGACGACCGGGAACCTCAAAGAGAAATTAAAGACTGGGACAACCGGGACACAGGGAATATAAATGACGACCGGGACACAGTGACACAACTACAAAGGGGACGACGGGGGTACAGGGAAGATATATAAATGACGACCGGGACACAGGATTGTTCGAAGAGAAATTACAGACCGGGACACCGGGACACAAAAGACGACCGGGACGCTGGGACAGAGGGAATATAAATGACGACCGAGACACAGGGACTATAAATAACGACCGGGACAAAGGGACACATAGTTAAAATAATGAGGTATAGATCTGAATACGAATTGAAAATTTGTTTGTAGATCTATAAAATTTGCTAGTAGAAAATTTGCTAGTAAGATTTGCTAGTAGATATATAAAAGTACTAAAATTTGCTGGTAGACAGCAAATTCCAACAGCTAGTAGATATATATAAAAATAAGTTGTATGTGTGTCTGTCGATTAACGTCATGATTGTGTGTTGACTTACGTCATGTCTTGACGACTGACGAAATTACAGACCTTGACATCGGGACACAAATGACGACCGGGACACCGGGACATAGGGAATAAAAATGACGAAAGGGACACTCAAAGAGAAAGCGACCAGGAGACAAGGAATGTTCGATTAGCAATCACCATCAACAAAGCACCGGGACACAAATGACAACCGGGACGAAAAAGATGACCGGGACACCGGGACACAGGGAATATAAATGACGACCTCGACACTCAAAGAGAAAGTACAGACTGGGACACCGGGACACAAATGACGACCGGAATACTGGGAATATAAATGACGACCAGGACACAGGGACACAACTACAAGGGGGTGCCGGGGGGCACAGGGTGCATATAAATAGATTGTTAGGTTTACCGACTCTTGAACATGCAACATAAAATTGTCCATGGGAAAAGCAATCCGTATTCAGATCTATACCTGATTATTCTAATGATTGCCCTTTAACTTTGTTGATGCTGATTGCTAATCAAACATTCCCTGTGTCCCCGTCGTCATTTATATATCCCCCTGTGCCCCCCGGCACCCCCCTTGTAGTTGTGTCCCTGTGTCCTGGTCGTCATTTATATTCCCAGTATTCCGGTCGTCATTTGTGTCCCGGTGTCCCAGTTTGTACTTTCTCTTTGAGTGTCGAGGTCGTCATTTATATTCCCTGTGTCCCGGTGTCCCGGTCATCATTTTCGTCCCGGTTGTCATTTGTGTCCCGGTGCTTTGTTGATGGTGATTGCTAATCGAACATTCCTTGTCTCCTGGTCGCTTTCTCTTTGAGTGTCCCTTTCGTCATTTTTATTCCCTATGTCCCGGTGTCCCGGTCGTCATTTGTGTCCCGATGTCGAGGTCTGTAATTTCGTCAGTCGTCAAGACATGACGTAAGTCAGCACACAATCATGACGTTAATCGACAGACACACATACAACTTATTTTTATATATATCTACTAGCTGTTGGAATTTGCTGTCTACCAGCAAATTTTAGTACTTTTATATATCTACTAGCAAATCTTACTAGCAAATTTTCTACTAGCAAATTTTATAGATCTACAAACAAATTTTCAATTCGTATTCAGATCTATACCTCATTATTTTAACGATGTGTCCCTTTGTCCCGGTCGTTATTTATAGTCCCTGTGTCTCGGTCGTCCTTTATATTCCCTGTGTCCCAGCGTCCCAGTCGTCATTTGTGTCCCAGTCTGTAATTTCTCTTCGAACAATCCCTGTGTCCCGGTCGTCATTTATATATCTTCCCTGTACCCCCGTCGTCCCCTTTGTAGTTGTGTCACTGTGTCCCGGTCGTCATTTATATTCCCTGTGTCCCGGTGTCCCAGTCTGTAATTTCTCTTTGAGGTTCCCGGTCGTCATTTATATTCCCTGTATCCCCGTGTCCCGGTCGTAATTTGTGTCCCTGTCTGTAATTTCATCAGTTGACAAACATGACGTCAGTCGACACACAATTTCATGACGCATACAGCTCAATCCTTACAATGACGTCAGTCGACACACCTGACGCCACTCTACAGACACACAGACAACTTATTTATATATATATATAGATATATAACTGTTGGGGGGGGGGATCGGGGGGGCATCGCGCCCCCAAGCCCCCCGTGCGCGTAAGTCGTTTCACGCCATATTAGTTACCTGCCATTGTAGTTGTGTCCCTGTGTCCCACCTGTGAATTGAGATAGATATAAATATATATATTTTTTGAACTCCATAAAACTTGCGAATTTACAACATTCTTCGCTGTCCAATTTAACTACGTAAAACTTAAGAATATACAACATTCTTCCATGTCCCATTGTTTGTGCATATAAATAGATTGTTAGGTTTACCGACTCTTGAACATGCAACATAAAATTGTCCATGGGAAAAGCAATCCGTATTCAGATCTATACCTGATTATTCTAATGATTGCCCTTTAACTTTGTTGATGCTGATTGCTAATCAAACATTCCCTGTGTCCCCGTCGTCATTTATATATCCCCCTGTGCCCCCCGGCACCCCTCTTGTAGTTGTGTCCCTGTGTCCTGGTCGTCATTTATATTCCCAGTATTCCGGTCGTCATTTGTGTCCCGGTGTCCCAGTCTGTACTTTCTCTTTTGGTGTCGAGGTCGTCATTTATATTCCCTGTGTCCTGGTGTCCCGGTCATCATTTTCGTCCCGGTTGTCATTTGTGTCCCGGTGCTTTGTTGATGGTGATTGCTAATCGAACATTCCTTGTCTCCTGGTCGCTTTCTCTTTGAGTGTCCCTTTCGTCATTTTAATTCCCTATGCCCCGGTGTCCCGGTCGTCATTTGTGTCCCGATGTCGAGGTCTGTAATTTCGTCAGTCGTCAAGACATGACGTAAGTCAACACACAATCATGACGTTAATCGACAGACACACATACAACTTATTTATATATATATATCTACTAGCTGTAGGAATTTGCTGTCTACCAGCAAATTTTAGTACTTTTATATATCTACTAGCAAATCTTACTAGCAAATTTTCTACTAACAAATTTTATAGATCTAAAAACAAATTTTCAATTCGTATTCAGATCTAAACCTCATTATTTTAACGATGTGTCCCTATGTCCCGGTCGTTATTTATAGTCCATGTGTCTCAGTCGTCATTTATATTCCCTGTGTCCCAGCGTCCCGGTCGTCATTTGTGTCCCGGTGTCCCGGTCT
>NW_027062862.1:76940-95796 GCF_032884065.1 Artemia franciscana
ATTGTAGGTCGACTGACGTCATGTTTGTCAACTGATGAAATTACAGACCGGGACATAATGACGACCGGGACACGGGGATACAGGGAATATAAATAACGACCGGGAACCTCAAAGAGAAATTACAAACTGGGACACCGGGACACAGGGAATATAAATTACGACCGGGACACAGTGACACAACTACAAGGGGGGTGCCGGGGGCACAGGGGGATATATAAATGACGACGGGGACACAGGGAATGTTTGATTAGCATCTGAATACGGATAGCATTTCCCATGGACAATTTTATGTTGCATGTTCAAGAGTCGGTAAACCTAACAATCTATTTATATGCACAAACAATGGGACATGGAAGAATGTTGTATATTCTTAAGTTTTACGTAGTTAAATTGGACAGCGAAGAATGTTGTATATTCGCAAGTTTTATGTAGTTCAAAAAATATATATATTTATATCTATCTCAATTCACAGGTGGGACACAGGGACATAACTACAATGGTAGGTAACTAATATGGCGTGTAACGACTTACGCGTGCGGGGGGCTTGGGGGCGCGATGCCCCCCCCCGACCCCCCCCCCCCCCCCAACTGATATATATCTATATATATAAAAATAAGTTGTCTGTGTGTCTGTCGAGTGACGTCAGGTGTGTCGACTGACGTCATTGTAAGGATTGAGCTGTATGCGTCATGAAATTGTGTGTCGACTGACGTCATGTTTGTCAACTGATAAAATTACAGACCGGGACACAAATGACGACCGGGACACGGGGATACAGGGAATATAAATGACGACCGGGACAAAGGGACACATCGTTAAAATAATGAGGTATAGATATGAATACGAATTGAAAATTTGTTTGTAGATCTATAAAATTTGCTAGTAGAAAATTTGCTAGTAAGATTTGCTAGTAGATATATAAAAGTACTAAAATTTGCTGGTAGACAGCAAACTCCAACAGCTAGTAGATATATATAAAAATAAGTTGTATGTGTGTCTGTCGATTAACGTCATGACTGTGTGTTGACTTACGTTATGTCTTGACGACTGACGAAATTACAGACCTCGACATCGGGACACAAATGACGACCGGAACACCGGGACATAGGGAATAAAAATGACGAAAGGGACACTCAAAGAGAAAGCGACCAGGAGACAAGGAATGTTCGATTAGCAATCACCATCAACAAAGCACCGGGACACAAATGACAACCGGGACGAAAATGATGACCGGGACACCGGGACACAGGGAATATAAATGACGACCTCGACACTCAAAGAGAAAGTACAGACTGGGACACCGGGACACAAATGACGACCGGAATACTGGGAATATAAATGACGACCAGGACACAGGGACACAACTACAAGGGGGGGTGGCGGGGGGCACAGGGGGATATATAAATGACGACGGGGACACAGGGAATGTTTGATTAGCAATCAGCATCAACAAAGTTAAAGGGCAATCATTAGAATAATCAGGTATAGATCTGAATACGGATTGCTTTTCCCATGGACAATTTTATGTTGCATGTTCAAGAGTCGGTAAACCTAATAATCTATTTATATGCACAAACAATGGGACATGGAAGAATGTTGTATATTCTTAAGTTTTACGTAGTTAAATTGGACAGCGAAGAATGTTGTATATTCGCAAGTTTTATGTAGTTCAAAAAATATATATATTTATATCTATCTCAATTCACAGGTGGGACACAGGGACACAACTACAATGGCAGGTAACTAATATGGCGTGTAACGACTTACGCGCGCGGGGGGCTTGGGGGCGCGATGCCCCCCCCGAGCCCCCCCCCCCCCCAACAGCTATATATCTATATATATAAAAATAAGTTTTCTGTGTGTCTGTCGAGTGACGTCAGGTGTGTCGACTGACGTCATTGTAAGGATTGAGCTGTATGCGTCATGAAATTGTGTGTCGACTGACGTCATGTTTGTCAACTGATGAAATTACAGACCGGGACACAATGACGACCGGGACACGGGGATACAGGGAATATAAATGACGACCGGGAACCTCAAAGAGAAATTACAGACTGGGACACCGGGACACAGGGAATATAAATGACGACCGGGACACAGTGACACAACTACAAAGGGGACGACGGGGGTACAGGGAAGATATATAAATGACGACCGGGACACAAAAGGATTGTTCGAAGAGAAATTACAGACCGGGACACCGGGACACAAATGACGACCGGGACGCTGGGACACAGGGAATATAAATGACGACCGAGACACAGGGACTATAAATAACGACCGGGACAAAGGGACACATCGTTAAAATAATGAGGTATAGAACTGAATACGAATTGAAAATTTGTTTGTAGATCTATAAAATTTGCTACTAGAAAATTTGCTAGTAAGATTTGCTAGTAGATATATAAAAGTACTAAAATTTGCCTGTAGAAAGCAAATTCCAACAGCTAGTAGATATATATAAAAATAAGTTGTATGTGTGTCTGTCGATTAACGTCATGATTGTGTGTTGACTTAAGTCATGTCTTGACGACTGACGAAATTACAGACCTCGACATCGGGACACAAATGGCGACCGGGACACCGGGACATAGGGAATAAAAAGGACGAAAGGGACACTCAAAGAGAAAGCGACCAGGAGACAAGGAAGGTTCGATTAGCAATCACCATCAACAAAGCACCGGGACACAAATGACGACCGGGACGAAAATGATGACCGGGACACCGGGACACAGGGAATATAAATGACGACCTCGACACTCAAAGAGAAAGTACAGACTGGGACACCGGGACACAAATGACGACCGGAATACTGGGAATATAAATGACGACCAGGACACAGGGACACAACTACAAGGGGGGTGCCGGGGGGCACAGGGGGATATATAAATGACGACGGGGACACAGGGAATGTTTGATTAGCAATCAGCATCAACAAAGTTAAAGGGCAATCATTAGAATAATCAGGTATAGATCTGAATACGGATTGCTTTTCCCATGGACAATTTTATGTTGCATGTTCAAGAGTCGGTAAACCTAACAATCTATTTATATGCACAAACAATGGGACATGGAAGAATGTTGTATATTCTTAAGTTTTACGTAGTTAAATTGGACAGCGAAGAATGTTGTATATTCGCAAGTTTTATGTAGTTCAAAAAATATATATATTTATATCTATCTCAATTCACAGGTGGGACACAGGGACACAACTACAATGGCAGGTAACTAATATGGCGTGTAACGACTTACGCGCGCGGGGGGCTTGGGGGCGCGATGCCCCCCCCGATCCCCCCCCCCCCAACAGCTATATATCTATATATATAAAAATAAGTTGTCTGTGTGTCGGTCGAGTGACGTCAGGTGTGTCGACTGACTTCATTGTAAGGATTGAGCTGTATGCGTCACGAAATTGTGTGTCGACTGACGTCATGTTTGTCAACTGATGAAATTACAGACCGGGACACAAATGACGACCGGGACACGGGAATACAGGGAATATAAATGACGACCGGGAACCTCAAAGAGAAATTACAGACTGGGACACCGGGACACAGGGAATATAAATGACGACCGGGACACAGTGACACAACTACAAAGGGGACGACGGGGGTACAGGGAAGATATATAAATGACGACCGGGACACAGGGATTGTTCGAAGAGAAATTACAGACCGGGACACCGGGACACAAATGACGACCGGGACGCTGGAACACATGGAATATAAATGACGACCGAGACACCGGGACAAAGGGACACATCGTTAAAATAATGAGGTATAGATCTGAATACGAATTGAAAATTTGTTTGTAGATCTATAAAATTTGCTAGTAAGATTTGCTAGTAGATATATAAAAGTACTAAAATTTGCTGGTAGACAGCAAATTCCAACAGCTAGTAGATATATATAAAAATAAGTTGTATGTGTGTCTGTCGATTAACGTCATGATTGTGTGTTGACTTACGTCATGTCTTGACGACTGACGAAATTACAGACCTCGACATCGGGACACAAATGACGACCGGGACACCGGGACATAGGGAATAAAAATGACGAAAGGGACACTCAAAGAGAAAGCGACCAGGAGACAAGGAATGTTCGATTAGCAATCACCATCAACAAAGCACCGGGACATAAATGACAACCGGGACGAAAATGATGACCGGGACACCGGGACACAGGGAATATAAATGATGACCTCGACACTCAAAGAGAAAGTACAGACTGGGACACCGGGACACAAATGACGACCGGAATACTGGGAATATAAATGGAGACCAGGACACAGGGACACAACCACAAGGGGGTGCCGGGGGGCACAGGGGGATATATAAATAACGACGGGGACACAGGGAATGTTTGATTAGCAATCAGCATCAACAAAGTTAAAGGGCAATCATTAGAATAATCAGGTATAGATCTGAATACGGATTGCTTTTCCCATGGACAATTTTATGTTGCATGTTCAAGAGTCGGTAAACCTAACAATCTATTTATATGCACAAACAATGGGACATGGAAGAATGTTGTATATTCTTAAGTTTTACGTAGTTAAATTGGACAGCGAAGAATGTTGTATATTCGCAAGTTTTATGTAGTTCAAAAAATATATATATTTATATCTATCTCAATTCACAGGTGGGACACAGGGACACAACTACAATGGCAGGTAACTAATATGGCGTGTAACGACTTACGCGCGCGGGGGGCTTGGGGGCGCGATGCCCCCCCCGAGCCCCCCCCCCCCCCAACAGCTATATATCTATATATATAAAAATAAGTTGTCTGTGTGTCTGTCGAGTGACGTCAGGTGTGTCGACTGACGTCATTGTAAGGATTGAGCTGTATGCGTCATGAAATTGTGTGTCGACTGACGTCATGTTTGTCAACTGATGAAATTACAGACCGGGACACAAATGACGACCGGGACACGGGGATACAGGGAATATAAATGACGACCGGGAACCTCAAAGAGAAATTACAGACTGGGACACCGGGACACAGGGAATATAAATGACGACCGGGACACAGTGACACAACTACAAAGGGGACGACGGGGGTACAGGGAAGATATATAAATGACGACCGGGACACAGGGATTGTTCGAAGAGAAATTACAGACCGGGACACCGGGACACAAATGACGACCGGGACGCTGGGACACAGGGAATATAAATGACGACCGAGACACAGGGACTATAAATAACGACCGGGACAAAGGGACACATCGTTAAAATAATGAGGTATAGATCTGAATACGAATTGAAAATTTGTTTGTAGATCTATAAAATTTGCTAGTAGAAAATTTGCTAGTAAGATTTGCTAGTAGATATATAAAAGTACTAAAATTTGCTGGTAGACAGCAAATTCCAACAGCTAGTAGATATATATAAAAATAAGTTGTATGTGTGTCTGTCGATTAACGTCATGATTGTGTGTTGACTTACGTCATGTCTTGACGACTGACGAAATTACAGACCTCGACATCGGGACACAAATGACGACCGGGACACCGGGACATAGGGAATAAAAATGACGAAAGGGACACTCAAAGAGAAAGCGACCAGGAGACAAGGAATGTTCGATTAGCAATCACCATCAACAAAGCACCGGGACACAAATGACAACCGGGACGAAAATGATGACCGGGACACCGGGACACAGGGAATATAAATGACGACCTCGACACTCAAAGAGAAAGTACAGACTGGGACACCGGGACACAAATGACGACTGGAATACTGGGAATATAAATGACGACCAGGACACAGGGACACAACTACAAGGGGGGTGCCGGGGGGCACAGGGGGATATATAAATGACGACGGGGACACAGGGAATGTTTGATTAGCAATCAGCATCATCAAAGTTAAAGGGCACTCATTAGAATAATCAGGTATAGATCTGAAAACGGATTGCTTTTCCCATGGACAATTTTATGTTTCATGTTCAAGAGTCGGTAAACCTAACAATCTATTTATATGCACAAACAATGGGACATGGAAGAATGTTGTATATTCTTAAGTTTTACGTAGTTAAATTGGACAGCGAAGAATGTTGTATATTCGCAAGTTTTATGTAGTTCAAAAAATATATATATTTATATCTATCTCAATTCACAGGTGGGACACAGGGACACAACTACAATGGCTGGTAACTAATATGGCGTGTAACGACTTACGCGCGCGGGGGGCTTAGGGGCGCGATGCCCCCCGAGCCCCCCCCCCCAACATCTATATATCTATATATATAAAAATAAGTTGTCTTTGTGTCTGTCGAGTGACGTCAGGTGTGTCGACTGACGTCATTGTAAGGATTGAGCTGTATGCGTCATGAAATTGTGTGTCGACTGACGTCATGTTTGTCAACTGATGAAATTACAGACCGGGACACAAATGACGACCGGGAAACGGGGATACAGTGAATATAAATGACGACCGGGAACCTCAAAGAGAAATTACAGACTGGGACACCGGGACACAGGGAATATAAATGACGACCGGGACACAGTGACACAACTACAAAAGGGACGACGGGGTTACAGGGAAGAGATATAAATGACGACCGGGACACAGGGATTGTTCGAAGAGAAATTACAGACCGGGACACCGGGACACAAATGACGACCG
The DNA here is from genome assembly GCF_032884065.1 of Artemia franciscana. Classification (NCBI taxonomy): domain Eukaryota; kingdom Metazoa; phylum Arthropoda; class Branchiopoda; order Anostraca; family Artemiidae; genus Artemia; species Artemia franciscana. The sequence goes on from NW_027062862.1 coordinate 83,572, forward strand.
GGACGCTGGGACACAGGGAATATAAATGACGACCGAGACACAGGGACTATAAATAACGACCGGGACAAAGGGACACATCGTTAAAATAATGAGGTATAGATCTGAATACGAATTGAAAATTTGTTTGTAGATCTATAAAATTTGCTAGTAGAAAATTTGCTAGTAAGATTTGCTAGTAGATATATAAAAGTACTAAAATTTGCTGGTAGACAGCAAATTCCAACAGCTAGTAGATATATATAAAAATAAGTTGTATGTGTGTCTGTCGATTAACGTCATGATTGTGTGTTGACTTACGTCATGTCTTGACGACTGACGAAATTACAGACCTCGACATCGGGACACAAATGACGACCGGGACACCGGGACATAGGGAATAAAATGACGAAAGGGACACTCAAAGAGAAAGCGACCAGGAGACAAGGAATGTTCGATTAGCAATCACCATCAACAAAGCACCGGGACACAAATGACAACCGGGACGAAAATGATGACCGGGACACCGGGACACAGGGAATATAAATGACGACCTCGACACTCAAAGAGAAAGTACAGACTGGGACACCGGGACACAAATGACGACCGGAATACTGGGAATATAAATGACGACCAGGACACAGGGACACAACTACAAGGGGGATGCCGGGGGGCACAGGGGGATATATAAATGACGACGGGGACACAGGGAATGTTTGATTAGCAATCAGCATCAACAAAGTTAAAGGGCAATCATTAGAATAATCAGGTATAGATCTGAATACGGATTGCTTTTCCCATGGACAATTTTATGTTGCATGTTCAAGAGTCGGTAAACCTAACAATCTATTTATATGCACAAACAATGGGACATGGAAGAATGTTGTATATTCTTAAGTTTTACGTAGTTAAATTGGACAGCGAAGAATGTTGTATATTCGCAAGTTTTATGTAGTTCAAAAAAAATATATATTTATATCTATCTCAATTCACAGGTGGGACACAGGGACACAACTACAATGGCAGGTAACTAATATGGCGTGTAACGACTTACGCGCGCGGGGGGCTTGGGGGCGCGATGCCCCCCCCCCGAGCCCCCCCCCAACAGCTATATATCTATATATATAAATAAGTTGTCTGTGTGTCTGTCGAGTGACGTCAGGTGTGTCGACTGACGTCATTGTAAGGATTGAGCTGTATGCGTCATGAAATTGTGTGTCGACTGACGTCATGTTTGTCAACTGATGAAATTACAGACCGGGACACAATGACGACCGGGACACGGGGATACAGGGAATATAAATGACGACCGGGAACCTTAAAGAGAAATTACGGACTGGGACACCGGGACACAGGGAATATAAATGACGACCGGGACACAGTGACACAACTACAAAGGGGACGACGGGGGTACAGGGAAGATATATAAATGACGACCGGGACACAGGGATTGTTCGAAGAGAAATTACAGACCGGGACACCGGGACACAAATGACGACCGGGACGCTGGGACACAGGGAATATAAATGACGACCGAGACACAGGGACTATAAATAACGACCGGGACAAAGGGACACATCGTTAAAATAATGAGGTATAGATCTGAACACGAGTTGAAAATTTGTTTGTAGATCTATAAAATTTGCTACTAGAAAATTTGCTAGTAAGATTTGCTAGTAGATATATAAAAGTACTAAAATTTGCCTGTAGAAAGCAAATTCCAACAGCTAGTAGATATATATAAAAATAAGTTGTATGTGTGTCTGTCGATTAACGTCATGATTGTGTGTTGACTTACGTCATGTCTTGACGACTGACGAAATTACAGACCTCGACATCGGGACACAAATGACGACCGGGACACCGGGACATAGGGAATAAATATGACGAAAGGGACACTCAAAGAGAAAGCGACCAGGAGACAAGGAAGGTTCGATTAGCAATCACCATCAACAAAGCACCGGGACACAAATGACGACCGGGACGAAAATGATGACCGGGACACCGGGACACAGGGAATATAAATGACGACCTTGACACTCAAAGAGAAAGTACAGACTGGGACACCGGGACACAAATGACGACCGGAATACTGGGAATATAAATGACGACAAAGTTAAAGGGCAATCATTAGAATAATCAGGTATAGATCTGAATACGGATTGCTTTTCCCATGGACAATTTTATATTGCATGTTCAAGAGTCGGTAAACCTAACAATCTATTTATATGCACAAACAATGGGACATGGAAGAATATTGTATATTCTTAAGTTTTACGTAGTTAAATTGGACAGCGAAGAATGTTGTATATTCGCAAGTTTTATGTAGTTCAAAAAATATATATATTTATATCTATCTCAATTCACAGGTGGGACACAGGGACACAACTACAATGGCAGGTAACTAATATGGCGTGTAACGACTTACGCGCGCGGGGGGCTTGGGGGCGCGATGCCCCCCCGAGCCCCCCCCCCCAACAGCTATATATCTATATATATAAAAATAAGTTGTCTGTGTGTCTGTCGAGTGACGTCAGGTGTGTCGACTGACGTCATTGTAAGGATTGAGCTGTATGCGTCATGAAATTGTGTGTCGACTGACGTCATGTTTGTCAACTGATGAAATTACAGACCGGGACACAATGACGACCGGGACACGGGGATACAGGGAATATAAATGACGACCGGGAACCTTAAAGAGAAATTACAGACTGGGACACCGGGACACAGGGAATATAAATGACGACCGGGACACAGTGACACAACTACAAAGGGGACGACGGGGGTACAGGGAAGATATATAAATGACGACCGGGACACAGGGATTGTTCGAAGAGAAATTACAGACCGGGACACCGGGACACAAATGACGACCGGGACGCTGGGACACAGGGAATATAAATGACGACCGAGACACAGGGACTATAAATAACGACCGGGACAAAGGGACACATCGTTAAAATAATGAGGTATAGATCTGAACACGAATTGAAAATTTGTTTGTAGATCTATAAAATTTGCTACTAGAAAATTTGCTAGTAAGATTTGCTAGTAGATATATAAAAGTACTAAAATTTGCCTGTAGAAAGCAAATTCCAACAGCTAGTAGATATATATAAAAATAAGTTGTATGTGTGTCTGTCGATTAACGTCATGATTGTGTGTTGACTTACGTCATGTCTTGACGACTGACGAAATTACAGACCTCGACATCGGGACACAAATGACGACCGGGACACCGGGACATAGGGAATAAAAATGACGAAAGGGACACTCAAAGAGAAAGCGACCAGGAGACAAGGAAGGTTCGATTAGCAATCACCATCAACAAAGCACCGGGACACAAATGACGACCGGGACGAAAATGATGACCGGGACACCGGGACACAGGGAATATAAATGACGACCTCGACACTCAAAGAGAAAGTACAGACTGGGACACCGGGACACAAATGACGACCGGAATACTGGGAATATAAATGACGACAAAGTTAAAGGGCAATCATTAGAATAATCAGGTATAGATCTGAATACGGATTGCTTTTCCCATGGACAATTTTATATTGCATGTTCAAGAGTCGGTAAACCTAACAATCTATTTATATGCACAAACAATGGGACATGGAAGAATATTGTATATTCTTAAGTTTTACGTAGTTAAATTGGACAGCGAAGAATGTTGTATATTCGCAAGTTTTATGTAGTTCAAAAAATATATATATTTATATCTATCTCAATTCACAGGTGGGACACAGGGACACAACTACAATGGCAGGTAACTAATATGGCGTGTAACGACTTACGCGCGCGGGGGGCTTGGGGGCGCGATGCCCCCCCGAGCCCCCCCCCCCCCCAACAGCTATATATCTATATATATAAAAATAAGTTGTCTGTGTGTCTGTCGAGTGACGTCAGGTGTGTCGACTGACGTCATTGTAAGGATTGAGCTGTATGCGTCATGAAATTGTGTGTCGACTGACGTCATGTTTGTCAACTGATGAAATTACAGACCGGGACACAATGACGACCGGGACACGGGGATACAGGGAATATAAATGACGACCGGGAACCTTAAAGAGAAATTACAGACTGGGACACCGGGACACAGGGAATATAAATGACGACCGGGACACAGTGACACAACTACAAAGGGGACGACGGGGGTACAGGGAAGATATATAAATGACGACCGGGACACAGGGATTGTTCGAAGAGAAATTACAGACCGGACACCGGGACACAAATGACGACCGGGACGCTGGGACACAGGGAATATAAATGACGACCGAGACACAGGGACTATAAATAACGACCGGGACAAAGGGACACATCGTTAAAATAATGAGGTATAGATCTGAACACGAATTGAAAATTTGTTTGTAGATCTATAAAATTTGCTACTAGAAAATTTGCTAGTAAGATTTGCTAGTAGATATATAAAAGTACTAAAATTTGCCTGTAGAAAGCAAATTCCAACAGCTAGTAGATATATATAAAAATAAGTTGTATGTGTGTCTGTCGATTAACGTCATGATTGTGTGTTGACTTACGTCATGTCTTGACGACTGACGAAATTACAGACCTCGACATCGGGACACAAATGACGACCGGGACACCGGGACATAGGGAATAAAAATGACGAAAGGGACACTCAAAGAGAAAGCGACCAGGAGACAAGGAAGGTTCGATTAGCAATCACCATCAACAAAGCACCGGGACACAAATGACGACCGGGACGAAAATGATGACCGGGACACCGGGACACAGGGAATATAAATGACGACCTCGACACTCAAAGAGAAAGTACAGACTGGGACACCGGGACACAAATGACGACCGGAATACTGGGAATATAAATGACGACCAGGACACAGGGACACAACTACAAGGGGGTGCCGGGGGGCACAGGGGGATATATAAATGACGACGGGACACAGGGAATGTTTGATTAGCAATCAGCATCAACAAAGTTAAAGGGCAATCATTAGAATAATCAGGTATAGATCTGAATACGGATTGCTTTTCCCATGGACAATATTATATTGCATGTTCAAGAGTCGGTAAACCTAACAATCTATTTATATGCACAAACAATGGGACATGGAAGAATATTGTATATTCTTAAGTTTTACGTAGTTAAATTGGACAGCGAAGAATGTTGTATATTCGCAAGTTTTATGTAGTTCAAAAAATATATATATTTATATCTATCTCAATTCACAGGTGGGACACAGGGACACAACTACAATGGCAGGTAACTAATATGGCGTGTAACGACTTACGCGCGCGGGGGGCTTGGGGGCGCGATGCCCCCCCCCCCCGAGCCCCCCCCCCCCCCAACAGCTATATATCTATATATATAAAAAATAAGTTGTCTGTGTGTCGTCGAGTGACGTCAGGTGTGTCGACTGACGTCATTGTAAGGATTGAGCTGTATGCGTCATGAAATTGTGTGTCTACTGACGTCATGTTTGTCAACTGATGAAAATACAGACCGGGACACAAATGACGACCGGGACACGGGGATACAGGGAATATAAATGACGACCGGGAACCTCAAAGAGAAATTACAGACTGGGGCACCGGGACACAGGGAATATAAATGACGACCGGGACACAGTGACACAACTACAAAGGGGACGACGGGGGTACAGGGAAGATATATAAATGACGACCGGGACACAGGGATTGTTCGAAGAGAAATTACAGACCGGGACACCGGGACACAAATGACGACCGGGACGCTGGGACACAGGGAATATAAATGACGACCGAGACACAGGGACTATAAATAACGACCGGGACAAAGGGACACATCGTTAAAATAATGAGGTATAGATCTGAATACGAATTGAAAATTTGTTTGTAGATCTATAAAATTTGCTATAGAAAATTTGCTAGTAAGATTTGCTAGTAGATATATAAAAGTACTAAAATTTGCTGGTAGACAGCAAATTCCAACAGCTAGTAGATATATATAAAAATAAGTTGTATGTGTGTCTGTCGATTAACGTCATGATTGTGTGTTGACTTACGTCATGTCTTGACGACTGACGAAATTACAGACCTCGACATCGGGACACAAATGACGACCGGGACACCGGGACATAGGGAATAAAAATGACGAAAGGGACACTCAAAGAGAAAGCGACCAGGAGACTGGGACACCGCACCGGGACACAAATGACGACCGGGACGAAAATGATGACCGGGACACCGGGACACAGGGAATATAAATGACGACCTCGACACTCAAAGAGAAAGTACAGACTGGGACACCGGGACACAAATGACGACCGGAATACTGGGAATATAAATGACGACCAGGACACAGGGACACAACTACAAGGGGGTGCCGGGGGGCACAGGGGGATATATAAATGACGACGGGACACAGGGAATGTTTGATTAGCAATCAGCATCAACAAAGTTAAAGGGCAATCATTAGAATAATCAGGTATAGATCTGAATACGGATTGCTTTTCCCATGGACAATTTTATGTTGCATGTTCAAGAGTCGGTAAACCTAACAATCTATTTATATGCACAAACAATGGGACATGGAAGAATGTTGTATATTCTTAAGTTTTACGTAGTTAAATTGGACAGCGAAGAATGTTGTATATTCGCAAGTTTTATGTAGTTCAAAAAATATATATATTTATATCTATCTCAATTCACAGGTGGGACACAGGGACACAACTACAATGGCAGGTAACTAATATGGCGTGTAACGACTTACGCACGCGGGGGGCTTGGGGGCGCGATGCCCCCCCCCCCCCGAGCCCCCCCCCCTCCAACAGCTATATATCTATATATATAAAAATAAGTTGTCTGTGTGGCTGTCGAGTGACGTCAGGTGTGTCGACTGACGTCATTGTAAGGATTGAGCTGTACGCGTCATGAAATTGTGTGTCGACTGACGTCATGTTTGTCAACTGATGAAATTACAGACCGGGACACAAATGACGACCGGGAAACGGGGATACAGGGAATATAAATGACGACCGGGACACAGTGACACAACTACAAAGGGGACGACGGGGGTACAGGGAAGATATATAAATGACGACCGGGACACAGGGATTGTTCGAAGAGAAATTACAGACCGGGACACCGGGACACAAATGACGACCGGGACGCTGGGACACAGGGAATATAAATGATGACCGAGACACAGGGACTATAAATAACGACCGGGACAAAGGGACACATCGTTAAAATAATGAGGTATAGATCTGAATACGAATTGAAAATTTGTTTGTAGATCTATAAAATTTGCTAGTAGAAAATTTGCTAGTAAGATTTGCTAGTAGATATATAAAAGTACTAAAATTTGCTGGTAGACAGCAAATTCCAACAGCTAGTAGATATATATATATAAATAAGTTGTATGTGTGTCAGTCGATTAACGTCATGATTGTGTGTTGACTTACGTCATGTCTTGACGACTGACGAAATTACAGACCTCGACATCGGGACACAAATGACGACCGGGACACCGGGACATAGGGAATAAAAATGACGAAAGGGACACTCAAAGAGAAAGCGACCAGGAGACAAGGAATGTTCGATTAGCAATCACCATCAACAAAGCACCGGGACACAAATGACAACCGGGACGAAAATGATGACCGGGACACCGGGACACAGGGAATATAAATGACGACCTCGACACTCAAAGAGAAAGTACAGACTGGGACACCGGGACACAAATGACGACCGGAATACTGGGAATATAAATGACGACCAGGACACAGGGACACAACTACAAGGGGGGTGCCGGGGGGCACAGGGGGATATATAAATGACGACGGGGACACAGGGAATGTTTGATTAGCAATCAGCATCAACAAAGTTAAAGGGCAATCATTAGAATAATCAGGTATAGATCTGAATACGGATTGCTTTTCCCATGGACAATTTTATGTTGCATGTTCAAGAGTCGGTAAACCTAACAATCTATTTATATGCACAAACAATGGGACATGGAAGAATGTTGTATATTCTTAAGTTTTACGTAGTTAAATTGGACAGCGAAGAATGTTGTATATTCGCAAGTTTTATGTAGTTCAAAAAATATATATATTTATATCTATCTCAATTCACAGGTGGGACACAGGGACACAACTACAATGGCAGGTAACTAATATGGCGTGTAACGACTTACGCGCGCGGGGGGCTTGGGGGCGCGATGCCCCCCCCCCCCCTAGCCCCCCCCCCCCAACAGCTATATATCTATATATATAAAAATAAGTTGTCTGTGTGTCTGTCGAGTGACGTCAGGTGTGTCGACTGACGTCATTGTAAGGATTGAGCTGTATGCGTCATGAAATTGTGTGTCGACTGACGTCATGTTTGTCAACTGATGAAATTACAGACCGGGACACAAATGACGACCGGGACACGGGGATACAGGGAATATAAATGACGACCGGGAACCTCAAAGAGAAATTACAGACTGGGACACCGGGACACAGGGAATATAAATGACGACCGGGACACAGTGACATAACTACAAAGGGGACGACGGGGGTACAGGGAAGATATATAAATGACGACCGGGACACAGGGATTGTTCGAAGAGAAATTACAGACCGGGACACCGGGACACAAATGACGACCGGGACGCTGGGACACAGGGAATATAAATGACGACCGAGACACAGGGACTATAAATAACGACCGGGACAAAGGGACACATCGTTAAAATAATGAGGTATAGATCTGAATACGAATTGAAAATTTGTTTGTAGATCTATAAAATTTGCTAGTAGAAAATTTGCTAGTAAGATTTGCTAGTAGATATATAAAAGTACTAAAATTTGCTGGTAGACAGCAAATTCCAACAGCTAGTAGATATATATAAAAATAAGTTGTATGTGTGTCTGTCGATTAACGTCATGATTGTGTGTTGATTTACGTCATGTCTTGACGACTGACGAAATTACAGACCTCGACATCGGGACACAAATGACGACCGGGACACCGGGACATAGGGAATAAAAATGACGAAAGGGACACTCAAAGAGAAAGCGACCAGGAGACAAGGAATGTTCGATTAGCAATCACCATCAACAAAGCACCGGGACACAAATGACAACCGGGACGAAAATGATGACCGGGACACCGGGACACAGGGAATATAAATGACGACCTCGACACTCAAAGAGAAAGTACAGACTGGGACACCGGGACACAAATGACGACCGGAATACTGGGAATATAAATGACGACCAGGACACAGGGACACAACTACAAGGGGGGTGCCGGGGGGCACAGGGGGATATATAAATGACGACGGGGACACAGGGAATGTTTGATTAGCAATCAGCATCAACAAAGTTAAAGGGCAATCATTAGAATAATCAGGTATAGATCTGAATACGGATTGCTTTTCCCATGGACAATTTTATGTTGCATGTTCAAGAGTCGGTAAACCTAACAATCTATTTATATGCACAAACAATGGGACATGGAAGAATGTTGTATATTCTTAAGTTTTACGTAGTTAAATTGGACAGCAAAGAATGTTGTATATTCGCAAGTTTTATGTAGTTCAAAAAATATATATATTTATATCTATCTCAATTCACAGGTGGGACACAGGGACACAACTACAATGGCAGGTAACTAATATGGCGTGTAACGACTTACGCGCGCGGGGGGCTTGGGGGCGCGATGCCCCCCGAGCCCCCCCCCCCCAACAGCTATATATCTATATATATAAAAATAAGTTGTCTGTGTGTCTGTCGAGTGACGTCAGGTGTGTCGACTGACGTCATTGTAAGGATTGAGCTGTATGCGTCATGAAATTGTGTGTCGACTGACGTCATGTTTGTCAACTGATGAAATTACAGACCGGGACACAAAAGACGACCGGGACACGGGGATACAGGGAATATAAATGACGACCGGGAACCTCAAAGAGAAATTACAGACTGGGACACCGGGACACAGGGAATATAAATGACGACCGGGACACAGTGACACAACTACAAAGGGGACGACGGGTGTACAGGGAAGATATATAAATGACGACCGGGACACAGGGATTGTTCGAAGAGAAATTACAGACCGGGACACCGGGACACAAATGACGACCGGGACGCTGGGACACAGGGAATATAAATGACGACCGAGACACAAGGACTATAAATAACGACCGGGACAAAGGGACACATCGTTAAAATAATGAGGTATAGATCTGAATACGAATTGAAAATTTGTTTGTAGATCTATAAGATTTGCTAGTAGAAAATTTGCTGGTAAGATTTGCTAGTAGATATATAAAAGTACTAAAATTTGCTGGTAGACAGCAAATTCCAACAGCTAGTAGATATATATAAAAATAAGTTGTATGTGTGTCTGTCGATTAACGTCATGATTGTGTGTTGACTTACGTCATGCGGGACACAAATGACGACCGGGACACCGGGACATAGGGAATAAAATGACGAAAGGGACACTCAAAGAGAAAGCGACCAGGAGACAAGGAATGTTCGATTAGCAATCACCATCAACAAAGCACCGGGACACAAATGACAACCGGGACGAAAATGATGACCGGGACACCGGGACACAGGGAATATAAATGACGACCTCGACACTCAAAGAAAAATTACAGACTGGGACACCGGGACACAAATGACGACCGGAATACTGGGAATATAAATGACGACCAGGACACAGGGACACAACTACAAGGGGGGTGCCGGGGGGCACAGGGGGATATATAAATGACGACGGGGACACAGGGAATGTTTGATTAGCAATCAGCATCAACAAAGTTAAAGGGCAATCATTAGAATAATCAGGTATAGATCTGAATACGGATTGCTTTTCCCATGGACAATTTTATGTTGCATGTTCAAGAGTCGGTAAACCTAACAACCTATTTATATGCACAAACAATGGGACATGGAAGAATGTTGTATATTCTTAAGTTTTACGTAGTTAAACTGGACAGCGAAGAATGTTGTATATTCGCAAGTTTTATGTAGTTCAAAAAATATATATATTTATATCTATCTCAATTCACAGGTGGGACACAGGGACACAACTACAATGGCAGGTAACTAATATGGCGTGTAACGACTTACGCGCGCGGGGGGCTTGGGGGCGCGATGCCACCCCGAGACCCCCCCCCCCAACAGCTATATATCTATATATATAAAAATAAGTTGTCTGTGTGTCTGTCGAGTGACGTCAGGTATGTCGACTGACGTCATTGTAAGGATTGAGCTGTATGCGTCATGAAATTGTGTGTCGACTGACGTCATGTTTGTCAATTGATGAAATTACAGACCGGGACACAAATGACGACTGGGACACGGGGATACAGGGAATATAAATGACGACCGGGAACCTCAAAGAGAAATTACAGACTGGGACACCGGGGACACAGGGAATATAAATGACGACGCGGACACAGTGACACAACTACTAAGGGGACGACGGGGGTACAGGGAAGATATATAAATGACGACCAGGACACAGGGATTGTTCGAAGAGAAATTACAGACCGGGACACCGGGACACAAATGACGACCGGGACGCTGGGACACAGGGAATATAAATGACGACTGAGACACATGGACTATAAATAACGACCGGGACATAGGGACACATCGTTAAAATAATGAGGTTTAGATCTGAATACGAATTGAAAATTTGTTTTTAGATCTATAAAATTTGTTAGTAGAAAATTTGCTAGTAAGATTTGCTAGTAGATATATAAAAGTACTAAAATTTGCTGGTAGACAGCAAATTCCTACAGCTAGTAGATATATATATAAATAAGTTGTATGTGTGTCTGTCGATTAACGTCATGATTGTGTGTTGACTTACGTCATGTCTTGACGACTGACGAAATTACAGACCTCGACATCGGGACACAAATGACGACCGGGACACCGGGGCATAGGGAATTAAAATGACGAAAGGGACACTCAAAGAGAAAGCGACCAGGAGACAAGGAATGTTCGATTAGCAATCACCATCAACAAAGCACCGGGACACAAATGACAACCGGGACGAAAATGATGACCGGGACACCAGGACACAGGGAATATAAATGACGACCTCGACACCAAAAGAGAAAGTACAGACTGGGACACCGGGACACAAATGACGACCGGAATACTGGGAATATAAATGACGACCAGGACACAGGGACACAACTACAAGAGGGGTGCCGGGGGGCACAGGGGGATATATAAATGACGACGGGGACACAGGGAATGTTTG
>NW_027062863.1:0-78624 GCF_032884065.1 Artemia franciscana
TATGTATGCAATTCCTTGGCGATTAAGAAACTGTATACAAAGCTATGGAAGATGTTACTAATAAAGGAAAACCCAAATGAGCAAGAATCATACAAATCTTTTAACTGTTATGGTCTATTAATAGTTAGTACTAGCTGTCATGGATGTTAGAAGAAGAATACCTGTTATACCTCAAGATGATAAAAATGATCCTGGACAAATTTGTGAAATCGAAACTGACCAAGATGATAGAGTTGCACTAGATAGTGATGCTGCCCAGGATGTGGAAATACACGATGAATCAGAAGACGACAAATCAAGAAAAGGGGCAAATAGTGATCTGTCACAAACAATTCCAAGTGGTACAAAATCCCATATTTCCTTCTAGTTTATCTATGAGTATTGCAATCAAGTTTTAATGAATTTATTTTTCAATTAGTCGTTGCTATTCTGTTCTCATTGAAAGTGAAAGTTCTTAAGCCAAATAATAACAATCGTAATTAATAATTACGATTAACTAAGAAGTAACTTAAGAATTAACTTGCGTACCAAACTTTTATATTCTTATATTTTTATTATGTACACGAGGGGGTTTGTACCCTCGTTAATACCTCGTTCTTTACACTAAATCGTAAGTTTTGTCCTAATTCTTTAAGAATAACCCCTGAATCAGAAAGGCCGTAGAATAAATAATTGAAATTATTAAAAATACTTTAGTATAAAGAGCGAGGTATTTATCTCTTTCTAAATACCTCGCTCTTAATACTAAAGTATTTTTAGAACCCCTCATATGCGTAATAATCTCTGGTCGTTTCAAGTTTCAGTGCTACTCCTTACTTTCAATTGAAAAAATGTTTTCATGTTTATTTTTTCATTGTTTTTTTTTTATAGTAATGCTAGAAAATCAGGCGCCCTTTTCATTGAATTTTTCTTCCCCTATGACATATTCCTCCAAGGAATGATCCTACCACACGGCCCCCTCCCCTCAACCCCACCCCCCAAACCAAAAAAATCCCCATGAGAACGTCTGTTCACTTCCCAATAACTATTACTGTATGTACACTGGTCAAAGTTTGTAACTTGCACTCCCTCCCTCGGGGATTGTGGGGGTAAAGTAATTACAAAAGAATTAGTTATTATGGTTTTTGACTATGCGGAACAAAATGGCTATCTCAAAATTTTGATCCGTTGACTTTGGGAAAAAAATTAGCGTGGGAGGGGGCCTAGGTGCCCTCCTTTTGTTTTGGTCACTTAAAAAGGGCACTAGAACTTTTCATTTCCGTTAGAATGAGCCCTATTGCGACATTCTAGGGCCACTTGGTCGATACGATGACCCCTGGGGAACAGAGAAAAAAAACAAATAAACACGCACCCGTGATTTGTCTTCTGGCAAAAAACACGAAATTCCACATTTCTATAGATAGGAGCTTGAAATTTTTGCAATAGGGTTCTCTGATACGCCGAATGCGATGGTGTGATTCTATGACTTCTAGGGGGTGTTTCCCCTATTTTCCAAAATGAGGCAAATTTTCTCAGGCTTGTAACTTTTGACGACAAAGACTAAATTTGATGAAACTTATATATTTAAAATCAGTATGAAAATTTGATTCTTTTGATGTATCTTTTAGGGTCAAAATTCCGTTTTTTATAGTTCTGTTTACTATTGAGCCGGGTCGCTCCCTACTACAGTTCGTTCCCACGAACTGTCTGATTCTATATAAATTTAGGTTCTTGTACTTTCTTCATTAACAAGGATTTCTCCTTGCTTAAAATTATTAATTAAAAATCGGTGGGAAAACTGGAAAGAAGTCATTTTGTCAAAAGTTAGAACTCGGATTTACTCTGTTAGGGAGAAAAACTTATTGGTCGACATCCAACAGTAAGGATGCACATAATTTCTTTTCAATTTGTCATTATTTTTCCATGTTTTTCCATAACTGTGACGACTTTCCCATGGCTTTCTCAAAATTACTTATCGTCTCTAATTTATAGGGACCTGCGACCTATGGAGTAATTCCGTCAATATCTTAGGGGAGGGGCAAAATTGGAGCAAAGTTGTCAGTGCAAATGGAAAAATGAGCTATGCAGTACCAAAGAACGACATTTACCGAGCATTAGTTGTTGAATTCGAGTCGAAATTCGTTGTTTTATCCAATGATTTAACAACAAGAACGAGTATGAAAAAGAAAAAAGATTAAATAGTCTCATGTTCAATGGGGTTAAATAACCTCCAATAGTGACTTGACTTAAGAACAAGAACGAGTATCAACAAGAAACGAGATTCAATAGTCTCACGTTCAATCGGGTTAAACAAACTCCCAATAGTGACTTGATGTCAGAAGCTCTAGAAATATTGACAAATAAATAGAGCTTTATTTTTGTGCCGGAAAAGCTGACGAAACGAAGAAGTGATGTTATGAACTTAGCATGGGATAAATATTGGAATCTATCAGTATTGCAATCAAGTTTTTATGAATTTATTTTTCAATTACTCGTTGCTATTCTGTTCTCATTGAAAGTGAAAGTTCTTAAGCCAAATCATAACAATTGTAATAACCGGCTTGGATACGGAATTGTTATACAAAATTATTATGGTTAGGCATGGTGAAACAGCTTGGAACAAAGAAAACGAACTTTGCGGCTGGTTTGATGCTCCCACTAGTTAAAAAGGGATTTAGAAAGCCCATGCTGCTGATCAGACTTTGAAGAGAAAAAGGCTACCAATTTGATACTGCTCATATATCAGTTTTGACTAGAGTTCAACATACCTTGAAAGTCATTCTTGAAAAAATTGAGCAGTCTAGCCTTCCCGTTGAGAAGACTTGGCGACTAAGAGGTATTGTCAAACATTTGGATAAACCGTCTGATGAAGCTATTATGGTAATAAACTTGCCAAATAGAATATCTTTCGTTGATGAACTTGATTAGTATTTGAAACCGATTAAATGTATGCAATTCCTTGGTGATTAAGAAACTGTGTACAAAGCTATGGAAGATGTTACTAATAAAGGAAAACCCAAATGAGCAAGAATCATACAAATCTTTAAGCTGTTATGGTCTATTAATAGTTAGCACTAGCAGTCATGGATGTTAGAAGAAGAATACCTGTTAAACCTCAAGATCTTAAAAATGATCCTTGACAAATTTGTGAAATCGAAACTGACCAAGATGATAGAGTTGCACTAGATAGTGATGCTGCCCAGGATGTGGAAATACACGATGAATCAGAAGACGACAAATCAAGAAAAGGGGCAAATAGTGATCTGTCACAAACAATTCCAAGTGGTACAAAATCCCAGATTTCCTTCTAGTTTATCTATGAGTATTGCAATCAAGTTTTAATGAATTTATTTTTCAATTAGTCGTTGCTATTCTGTTCTCATTGAAAGTGAAAGTTCTTAAGCCAAATAATAACAATCGTAATAACCGGCTTGAATACGGAATTGTTATACAAAATTATTATGGTTAGGCATGGTGAAACAGCTTGGAACAAAGAAAACAAACGATGCGGCTGGTTTGATACTCCCTCGAGTGAAAAATGGATTCAGGAAGCCGATTCTGTTGATCAGACTTTGAAGAGAAAATGCTGCCAATTTGATACTGCTCATACATCAGTTTTGAGTAGAGTTCAACATACCTTGAAAATCATTCTTGAAGAAATTGAGCAGTCTAGCCTTCCCGTTGAGAAGACTTGGCGACTAAGAGGTATTGTCAAACATTTGGATAAACTCTCTGATGAAGCTATTATGGGAATAAACTTGCCAAATAGAATACCTTTCGTTTATGAACTTGATGACAATTTGAAACCGATTAAATGTATGTAATTCCTTGGTGATTAAGAAACTGTGTACAAAGCTATGGAAGATGTTACTAATAAAGTAAAACCCAAATGAGCAAGAATCATACAAATCTTTCAACTGTTATGGTCTATTAATAGTTAGTACTAGCTGTCATGGATGTTAGAAGAAGAATACCTGTTAAACCTCAAGATGTTAAAAATGATCCAGGACAAATTTGTGAAATCGAAACTGACCAAGATGATAGCGTTGCACTAGATAGTGATGCTGCCCAGGATGTGGAAATACACGGTGAATCAGAAGACGACAAATTAAGAAAAGGGGCAAATAGTGATCTGTCAAAAAAAATTCCAAGTGTTACAAACAAAATCCCGGATTTTCTTCTAGTTTATCTATCAGTATTGCAATCAAGTTTTTATGAATTTATTTTTCAACTACTCGTTGCTATTCTTTTCTCATTGAAAGTGAAAGTTCTTAAGCCAAATCATAACAATTGTAATAACCGGCTTGGATACGGAATTGTTATAAAAAATTATAATGGTTATGCACGGTGAAACAGCTTGGAACAAAGAAAACAAACTTTGCGGCTGGTTTGATGCTCCTTCGAGTAAAAAAGGGATTCAGGAAGCCCATGCTGCTGATCAGACTTTGAAGAGAAAAGGCTACCAATTTGATACTGCTCATACATCAGTTTTGACTAGAGCTCAACATACCTTGAAAGTCACTATTGAAGAAATTGAGCAGTCTAGCCTTCCCGTTGAGAAGACTTGGCGACTAAAATGGCGACTAAGAGGTATTGCCAAACATTTGGATAAACTGTCTGATGAAGCTATTATGGGAATAAACTTGCCAAATAGAATACCTTTCGTTTATGAACTTGATGACAATTTGAAACCGATTAAATGTATGCAATTCCTTGGTGATTAAGAAACTGTGTACAAAGCTATGGAAGATGTTAATAATAAAGGAAAACCCAAATGAGCAAGAATCATACAAATCTTTTAACTGTTATGGTCTATTAATAGTTAGTACTAGCTGTCATGGATGTTAGAAGAAGAATACCTGTTAAACCTCAAGATGTTAAAAATGATCCGGGATAAATTTGTGAAATCGAAACTGACCAATATCATAGAGTTGCACTAGATAGTGATGCTGCCCAGGATATGGAAATACACGATGAATCAGAAGACAACAAATCAAGAAAAGGAGCAAATAGTGATTTGTCAAAATAATTCCAAGTGGTACAAACAAAATCCCGGATTTTCTTCTAGTTTATCTATCAGTATTGCAATCAAGTTTTTATGAATTTATTTTTGAACTACTCGTTGCTATCCAGTTCTCATTGAAAGTGAAAGTTCTTAAGCCAAATCATAACAATTGTAATAACCGGCTTGGATACGGAATTGTTATAACAAATTATTATGGTTAGGCATGGTGAAATGGCTTGGAACAAAGAAAACAAACTTTGCGGCTGGTTTGATGCTCCCTCGAGTAAAAAAGGGATTCAGGAAGCACATGCTGCTGATCAGACTTAGAAGAGAAAAGGCAACCAATTTGATACTGCTCATACATCAGTTTTGACTAGAGTTCAACATACCTTGAAAGTCATTCTTGAATAAATTGAGCAGTCTAGCCTTCCCGTTGAGAAGACTTGGTGACTAAGAGGTATTGTCATACATTTGGATAAACTGTCTAATGAAGCTATTATGGGAATAAACTTGCCAAATAGAATACCTTTTGTTTATGAACTTGATGACAATTTGAAACCGATCAAATGTATGCAATTCCTTTGCGATTAAGAAACTGTGTACAAAGCTATGGAAGATGTTACTAATAAAGGAAAACCCAAATGAGCAAGAATCATACAAATCTTTTAACTGTTATGGTCTATTAATAGTTAGTACTAGCTGTCATGGATGTTAGAAGAAGAATACCTGTTAAACCTCAAGATGTTAAAAATGATCCTGGACAAATTTGTGAAATCGAAACTGACCAAGATGATAGTGATGCTGCCCAGGATGTGGAAATACACGATGAATCAGAAGACGACAAATCAAGAAAAGGGGCAAATTGTGATCTGTCAAAACAATTCCAAGTGGTACAAACAAAATCCCGGATTTTCTTCTAGTTTATCTATCAGTATTGCAATCAAGTTTTTATGAATTTATTTTTCAACTACTCGTTGCTATTCTGTTCTCGTTGAAAGTGAAAGTTCTTAAGCCAAATCATAACAATTGTAATAACCGGCTTGGATACGGAATTGTTATAAAAAATTATTATGGTTAGGCATGGTGAAACAGCTTGGAACAAAGAAAACAAACTTTGCGGCTGGTTTAATGCTCCCTCGAGTAAAAAAGGGATTCAGGAAGCCCTTGCTGCTGATCAGACTTTGAAGAGAAAAGGCTACCAATTTGATACTGCTCATACATCAGTTTTGACTAGAGTTCAACATACCTTGAAAGTCATTCTTGAAGAAATTGAGCAGTCTAGCCTTCCCGTTGAGAAGACTTTGCGACTAAGAGGTATTGTCAAACATTTGGATAAACTGTCTGATGAAGCTACTATGGGAATAAACTTGCCAAATAGAATAACTTTCGTTTATGAACTTGATGACAATTTGAAACCGATTAAATGTATGCAATTCCTTGGCGATTAAGAAACTGCTTACAAAGCTATGGAAGATGTTACTAATAAAGGAAAACCCAAATGGGCAAGAATCATACAAATCTTTTAACTGTTATGGTCTAGTAATAGTTAGTACTAGCTGTCATGGATGTTAGAAGAAGAATACCTGTTAAACCTCAAGATGTTAAAAATGGTCCTGGACAAATTTGTGAAATCGAAACTGACCAAGATGATAGAGGTGCACTAAATAGTGATGCTGCCCAGGATGTGGAAATACACGATGAATCGGAAGACGACACATCAAGAAAAGGGGCAAATAGTGATCTGTCAAAACAATTCCAAGTGGTACAAACAAAATCCCGGATTTTCTTCTAGTTTATCTATCAGTATTGCAATCAAGTTTTTATGAATTTATTTTTCAACTACTCGTTGCTATTCTTTTCTCATTGAAAGTGAAAGTTATTAAGCCAAATCATAACAATTGTAATAACCGGTTTGGATACGGAATTGCTATAAAAAATTATAATGGTTATGCATGGTGAAACAGCTTGGAACAAAGAAAACAAACTTTGCGGCTGGTTTGATGCTCCCTCGAGTAAAAAAGGGATTCAGGAAGCCCATGCTGCTGATCAGACTTTGAAGAGAAAAGGCTACCAATTTGATACTGCTCATACATCAGTTTTGACTAGAGTTCAACATATCTTGAAAGTCATTCTTGAATAAATTGAGCAGTCTAGCCTTCCCGTTGAGAAGACTTGGTGACTAAGAGGTATTGTCAAACATTTGGATAAACTGTCTAATGAAGCTATTATGGGATAAACTTGCCAAATAGAATACCTTTCGTTTATGAACTTGATGACAATTTGAAACCGATTAAATGTATGCAATTCCTTGGTGATTAAGAAACTGTGTACAAAGCTATGGAAGATGTTACTAATAAAGGAAAACCCAAATGAGCAAGAATCATACAAATCTTTTAACTGTTATGGTCTATTAATAGTTAGTACTAGCTGTCATGGATGTTAGAAGAAGAATACCTGTTAAACCTCAAGATGTTAAAAATGATCCTGGACAAATTTGTGAAATCGAAACTGACCAATATCATAGAGTTGCGCTAGATAGTGATGCTGCCCAGGATATGGAAATACACGATGAATCAGAAGACAACAAATCAAGAAAAGGAGCAAATAGTGATTTGTCAAAATAATTCCAAGTGGTACAAACAAAATCCCGGATTTTCTTCTAGTTTATCTATCAGTATTGCAATCAAGTTTTTATGAATTTATTTTGAACTACTCGTTGCTATCCTGTTCTCATTGAAAGTGAAAGTTCTTAAGCCAAATCATAACAATTGTAATAACCGGCTTGGATACGGAATTGTTATAACAAATTATTATGGTTAGGCATGGTGAAATGGCTTGGAACAAAGAAAACAAACTTTGCGGCTGGTTTGATGCTCCCTCGAGTAAAAAAGGGATTCAGGAAGCCCATGCTGCTGATCAGACTTAGAAGAGAAAAGGCAACCAATTTGATACTGCTCATACATCAGTTTTGACTAGAGTTCAACATACCTTGAAAGTCATTCTTGAATAAATTGAGCAGTCTAGCCTTCCCGTTGAGAAGACTTGGTGACTAAGAGGTATTGTCATACATTTGGATAAACTGTCTAATGAAGCTATTATGGGAATAAACTTGCCAAATAGAATACCTTTTGTTTATGAACTTGATGACAATTTGAAACCGATCAAATGTATGCAATTCCTTTGCGATTAAGAAACTGTGTACAAAGCTATGGAAGATGTTACTAATAAAGGAAAACCCAAATGAGCAAGAATCATACAAATCTTTTAACTGTTATGGTCTATTAATAGTTAGTACTAGCTGTCATGGATGTTAGAAGAAGAATACCTGTTAAACCTCAAGATGTTAAAAATGATCCTGGACAAATTTGTGAAATCAAAACTGACCAAGATGATAGTGATGCTGCCCAGGATGTGGAAATACACGATGAATCAGAAGACGACAAATCAAGAAAAGGGGCAAATTGTGATCTGTCAAAACAATTCCAAGTGGTACAAACAAAATCCCGGATTTTCTTCTAGTTTATCTATCAGTATTGCAATCAAGTTTTTATGAATTTATTTTTCAACTACTCGTTACTATTCTGTTCTCGTTGAAAGTGAAAGTTCTTAAGCCAAATCATAACAATTGTAATAACCGGCTTGGATACGGAATTGTTATAAAAAATTATTATGGTTAGGCATGGTGAAACAGCTTGGAACAAAGAAAACAAACTTTGCGGCTGGTTTAATGCTCCCTCGAGTAAAAAAGGGATTCAGGAAGCCCTTGCTGCTGATCAGACTTTGAAGAGAAAAGGCTACCAATTTGATACTGCTCATACATCAGTTTTGACTAGAGTTCAACATACCTTGAAAGTCATTCTTGAAGAAATTGAGCAGTCTAGCCTTCCCGTTGAGAAGACTTTGCGACTAAGAGGTATTGTCAAACATTTGGATAAACTGTCTGATGAAGCTACTATGGGAATAAACTTGCCAAATAGAATAACTTTCGTTTATGAACTTGATGACAATTTGAAACCGATTAAATGTATGCAATTCCTTGGCGATTAAAAAACTGCTTACAAAGCTATGGAAGATGTTACTAATAAAGGAAAACCCAAATGGGCAAGAATCATACAAATCTTTTAACTGTTATGGTCTAGTAATAGTTAGTACTAGCTGTCATGGATGTTAGAAGAAGAATACCTGTTAAACCTCAAGATGTTAAAAATGGTCCTGGACAAATTTGTGAAATCGAAACTGACCAAGATGATAGAGGTGCACTAAATAGTGATGCTGCCCAGGATGTGGAAATACACGATGAATCGGAAGACGACACATCAAGAAAAGGGGCAAATAGTGATCTGTCAAAACAATTCCAAGTGGTACAAACAAAATCCCGGATTTTCTTCTAGTTTATCTATCAGTATTGCAATCAAGTTTTTATGAATTTATTTTTCAACTACTCGTTGCTATTCTTTTCTCATTGAAAGTGAAAGTTATTAAGCCAAATCATAACAATTGTAATAACCGGTTTGGATACGGAATTGCTATAAAAAATTATAATGGTTATGCATGGTGAAACAGCTTGGAACAAAGAAAACAAACTTTGCGGCTGGTTTGATGCTCCCTCGAGTAAAAAAGGGATTCATGAAGCCCATGCTGCAGATCAGACTTTGAAGAGAAAAGGCTACCAATTTGATACTGCTCATACATCAGTTTTGACTAGAGCTCAACATACCTTGAAAGTCATTATGGAAGAAATTGAGCAGTCTAGCCTTCCCGTTGAGAAGACTTGGTGACTAAAATGGCGACTAAGATGTATTGCCAAACATTTGGATAAACTGTGTGATGAAGCTAATATGGGAATAAACTTGCCAAATAGAATACCTTTCGTTTATGAACTTGATGACAATTTGAAACCGATTAAATTTATGCAATTCCTTGGTGATAAAGAAACTGTGTACAAAGCTATGGAAGATGTTAATAATAAAGGAAAACCCAAATGAGCAAGAATCATACAAATCTTTTAATTGTTATGGTCTATTAATAGTTAGTACTAGCTGTCATGGATGTTAGAAGAAGAATACCTGTTAAACCTCAAGATGTTAAAAATCCTCCTTGACAAATTTGTGAAATGGAAACTGACCAAGATCAGAGTTGCACTAGATAGTGATGCTGCCCAGGATATGGAAATACACGATGAATCAGAAGACAACAAATGAAGAAAAGGGGCAAATAGTGATTTGTCAAAACAATTCCAAGTGGTACAAACAAAATCCCGGATTTTCTGCTAGTTTATCTATCAGTATTGCAATCAAGTTTTTATGAATTTATTTTTGAACTACTCGTTGCTATTCTGTTCTCATTGAAAGTGAAAGTTCTTAAGCCAAATCATAACAATTGTAATAACCGGCTTGGATGCGGAATTTTTATGAAAAATTATTATGGTTAGGCATGGTGAAATAGCTTGGAACAAAGAAAACAAACTTTGCGGCTGGTTTGATGCTCCCTCGAGTAAAAAAGGGATTCAGGAAGCCCATGCTGCTGATCAGACTTAGAAGAGAAAAGGCTACCAATTTGATACTGCTACTACATCAGTTTCGACTAGAGTTCAACATACCTTGAAAGTCATTCTTGAAGAAATTGAGCAGTCTAGCCTTCCCGTTGAGAAGACTTGGCGACTAAGAGGTATTGTCAAACGTTTGGATAAACTGTCTGATGAAGCTATTATGGCAATAAACTTGCCAATTAGAATACCTGTCGTTTATGAACTTGATGACAATTTGAAACCGATCAAATGTATGCAATTCCTTTGCGATTAAGAAACTGTGTTTAAAGCTATGGAAGATGTTACTAATAAAGGAAAACCCAAATGAGCAAGAATCATAAAAATCTTTTAACTGTTATAGTCTATTAATAGTTAGTACTAGCTGTCATGGATGTTACAAGAAGAATACCTGTTAAACCTCAAGATGTTAAAAATGATCATGGACAAATTTGTGAATTGAATCTGACCAAGATGATAGAGTTGCAATAGATAGTGATGCTGCCCAGGATGTTGGAATACACGATGAAGCAGAAGACGACAAATCAAGAAAAGGGGTAAATAGTGATCAGTCAAAAAAAAATTCAAAGTGGCACAAACAAAATCCCAGATTTTCTTCTAGTTTATCTAACAGTATTGCAATCAAGTTATTATGAATTTAATTTTCAATTACTCGTTGCTATTCTGTTCTCATTGAAAGTGAAAGTTCTTATGCTAAATCATAACAATTGTAATAACCGGCTTGGTTACGGAATTGTTATACAAAATTATTATGGTTCGGTATGGTGAAACAGCTTGGAACAAAGAAAACAAACTTTGCGGCTGGCTTGATGCTCCCTCGAGTAAAAAAGGGATTCAGGAAGCCCATAATGCTGATCAGACTTTGAAGAGAAAAGGCTACCAATTTGATACTGCTCATACATCAGTTTTGACTAGAGCTCAACATACTTTGAAAGTCATTCTTGAACAAATTGAGCAGTCTAGCCTTCCCGTTGAGAAGACTTTGCGACTAAAATGGTGACTAAGAGGTATTGTCAAACATTTGGATAAACTGTCTGATGAAGCTACTATAGGAATAAACTTGCAAAATAGAATACCTCTCGTTTATGAACTTGATGACAATTTGAAACCGATTAAATATATGCAATTCCTTGGCGATTAAGTAACTGTGTACAAAGCTATGGAAGATGTTACTAATAAAGGAAAACCCAAATGAGCAAGAATCATACAAATCTTTTAACTGTTATGGTCTATTAATAGTTAGTACTAGCTGTCATGGATGTTAGAAGAAGAATTCTTGTTAAACCTCAAGATGTTAAAAATAATCCTGGACAAATTTGTGAAATCGAAACTGACTAAGATGATAGAGTTGCACTAGATAGTGATGCTACCCAGGATGTGAAAATACACGATGAATCAGAAAACGAAAAATCAAGAAAAGGGGCAAATAGTATCTGTCAAAAATAATTCCAAGAGGTACAAACAAAATCCCAGATTTTCTTCTAGTTTATCTATCAGTAATGTAATCAAGTTTTTAAGAATTTATTTTTCAATTACTCGTTGCTATTCTGTTCTCATTGAAAGTGAAAGTTCTTAAGCCAGATCATAACAATTGTAATAACACGGAATTGTTATACAAAATTATTATGGTTAGGCATGGTGAAACAGCTTGGAACAAAGAAAACAAACTTTGCGGCTGGTTTGACACTCCCTCGAGTAAAAAAGGGATTCAGGAAGCCCATGCTGCTCATCAGACTTTGAAGAGAAAAGGCTACTAATTTGATACTGCTCATACATCAGTTTTGACTAGAGCTGAACATACCTTGAAAGTCATTCTCGAAGAAATTGAGCAGTCTAGCCTTACCGTTGAGAAGACTTGGCGACTAAGAGGTATTGTCAAACATTTGGATCAACTGTCTGATGAAGCTATTATGAGAATAAATTTGCCAAATGGAATAACTTTCGTTTATGAACTTGATGAGAATTTGAAACCGATTCAATGTATGCAATTCCTTCGTGATTAAGAAACTGTGTACAAAGCTATGGAAGATGTTACTAAGAAAGGAAAACCCAAACGACCAAGAATCATACAAATCTTTTAACTGTTATGGTCTATGAATAGTTAGTACTAGCTGTCATGGATGTTAGAGGAAGAATACCTGTTAAACCTCAAGATGTTAAAAATGATCCTGGACAAATTTGTGAAATCGAAACAGACCAAGATCATAGAGTTGCACTAGATAGTGATGCTGCCCAGGATGTGGAAATCCACGTTGAATCAGAAGACGACAAATCAAGAAAAGGGGCAAATAGTGATCTGTCAAAAACAATTCAAAGTGGCACAAACAAAATCCCAGATTTTCTTTTAGTTTATCTATCAGTATTGCAATCAAGTTCTTATGAATTTATTTTTCAATTACTGGTTGCTATTCTGTTCTCATTGAAAGTGAAAGTTCTTAAGCCAAGTCATAACAATTGTAATTACCGGCTTGGATACGGAATTGTTATATAAAATTATTATGGTTAGGCATAGTGAAACAGCTTGGAACAAAGAAAACAAATTTTGCCGCTGGTTTGATGCTCCCTCGAGTAAAAAAGGGATTCAGGAAGCCCATGCTGCTGATCAGACTTTGATGAGAAAAGGCTACCAATTTGATACTGCTCTCACATCAGTTTTGACTAGAGCTCAACATACCTTGAAAGTCATTCTTGAAGAAATTGAGCAGTCTAGCCTTCCTGTTGAGAAGACTTGGCGACTAAGAGGTATTGTCAAACATTTGATTAAACTGTCTGATGAAACTATTATGGGAATAAACTTGCCAAATAGAATACCTTTCGTTTATGAACTTAATGACAATTTGAAAACGATTAAATGAATGCAATTCCTTAGTGATTAAGAAACTGTGTACAAAGCTAAGGAAGATGTTACTAATAAAGGAAAACCAAAATGAGTAAGAATCATACAGATCTTTTAACTGTTGTAGTCTGTTAATAGTTAGTACTAGCTGTCATGGATGTTAGGAGAAGAATACCTGTTAAACCTCAAGATGTTAAAAATGATCCTGGACAAATTTGTGTAATCGAAACTGACCAAGATGATAGAGTTGCACTAGATAGTGATGCTACCCAGGATGTGGAAATACAGGATGAATCAAAAGACGACAAATTAAGAAAAGGGGCAAATAGTGATCTGTCAAAAACAATTCCAAGTGGTAGAAAATCCCAGATTTTCTTCTAGTTTATCTATCAGTATTGCAATCAAATTTTTATGAATTTATTTTTCAATTAGTCGTTGCTATTCTGTTCTCATTGAAAGTGAAAGTTCTGAAGCCAAATAATAACAATTGTAATAACCGGCATGAATACGGAATTGTTATACAAAATTATTATGGTTAGGCATGGTGAAACAGCTTGGAACAAAGAAAACAAACGATGCGGCTGGTTTGATGCTCCCTCGAGCAAAAAAGGGATTCAGGAAGCCGATTCTGCTGATCAGACTTTGTAGAGAAAAGGCTACCAATTTGATACTGCTCATACATCAGTTTTCAGTAGAGTTCAACATACCTTGAAAGTCATTCTTGAAGAAATTGAGTAGTCTAGCCTTCCCGTTGAGAAGACTTGGCGACTAAGAGGTATTGTCAAACATTTGGATACACTGTCTGATGAAGCTATTATGGGAATAAACTTGCCAAATAGAATACCTTTCGCTTATGAACTTGATGACAATTTGAAACCGATTAAATGTACCAGTTAAACCTCAAGATGTTAAAAATGATCCTGGACAAATTTGTGAAATCGAAACTGACCAAGATGATAGCGCTGCACTAGATAGTGATGCTGCCCAGGATGTGGAAAAAGACGGTGAATCAGAAGACGACAAATCAAGAAAAGGGGCAAATAGTGATCTGTCAAAAACAATTCCAAGTGGTATAAACAAAATCCCAGATTTTCTTCTAGTTTATCGATCAGTATTGCAATCAAGTTTTTATGATTTTATTTTTCAATTACTCGTTGCTATTCTGTTCTCACTGAAAGCTCTTAAGTCAAATCATAACACTTGTAATAACCGGCTTGGATACGGAATTGTTATACAAAATTATTATGGTTAGGCATGGTGAAACAGGTTAGAACAAAGAAAACAAACTTTGCGGCCGGTTTAATGCTCCCTCGAGTAAAAAAGGGATTAAGGAAGCCCATGCTGCTGATCAGACTTTGAAGAGAAAAGGCTACCAATTTGATATTGCTCACACATCAGTTTTGACTAGAGCTCAATATACCTTGAAAGTCATTCTTAAAGAAATTGAGTAGTCTAGCCTTCCCGTTGAGAAGACTTGGCGACTAAAATGGCGACTAAGAAGTATTGTCAAACATTTGGATAAACTGTCTGATGAAGCTATTATGGGAATAAACTTGCCAAATAGAATACCTTTCGTTTATGAACTTGATGACAATTTGAAACCGATTAAATGTATGCACTTCCTTGGTGACTAAGAAACTGTGTACAAAGCTATGGAAGATGTTACTAATAAAGGAAAACCCAAATGAGGAAGAATCATACAAACTATAGCAAATAGTGATAAACAATTCCAAGTGGTACAAACAAAATCCCAGATTTTCTTCTAGTTTATCTATCAGTATTGCAATCAAGTTCTTATGAATTTAATTTTCAACTACTCGTTGCTATTCTTTTCTCATTGAAAGTGCAAGTTCTTAAGCCAAATCATAACAATAAGTAATAACCGGCTTGGATACGGAATTGTTATAAAAAATTATTATGGTTAGGCATGGAAAGGGGCAAATAGTGATCTGTCAAAAACAATTCAAGTGGCACAAACAAAATCCCAGATTTTCTTCTAGTTTATCTATCAGTATTGCAGTCTAATATTTATTAATTTATTTTTCAATTACTCGTTGCTATTCTGTTCTCATTGAAAGTGAAAGTTCTTAAGCCAAATCATAACAATTGTAATAAACGGCTTGGATACAGAATTGTTATACAAAATTATTATGGTTAGGCATGGTGAAACAGCTTGGAACAAAGAAAACAACCTTTGCGGCTGGTTTGATGCTCCCTAGAGTAAAAAAGGGATTCAGGAAGCCCATGCTGCTGATCAGACTTTGAAGAGAAAAGGCTACCAATTTGATACTGCTCATACATCAGTTTTGACTAGAGCTCAACATACCTTGAAAGTCATTCTTGAAAAAAATTGAGCAGTCTAGCCTTCCCGTTGAAAAGACTTGGCGACAAAAATGGCGACTAAGATGTATTTTCAAACATTTGGATAAACTGTCTGATGAAACTATTATGGGAATAAACTTGCCAAATAGAATAGCTTTCGTTTATGAACTTGATGATAATTTGGAACCGATTAAATGTATGCAATTCCTTGGTGATTAAGAAACTGTGTAAAACAATTCCAAGTGTTACAAACAAAATCCCAGATTTTCTTCTAGTTTATCTATCAGTATTGCAATCAAGTTCTTATGAATTTATTTTTCAATTACTTGTTGCTATTCTGTTCTCATTGAAAGTGAAAGTTCTTAAGCCAAATCATTACAATTGTAATAACCGGCTTGGATACGAAATTGTTATACAAAATTATTATGGTTAGGCATGGTGAAACAGCTTGGAACAAAGAAAACAAACTTTGCGGCTGGTTTGATGCCCCCTCGAGTAAAAAAGGGATTCAGGAGGCCCAAGCTGCTGATCAGACTTTGAAGAGAAAAGAATATCAATTTGATACTGCTCATACATCAGTTTTGACTAGAGCTCAACATACCTTGAAAGTCATTCTTGAAGAAATTGACCAGTCTAGCCTCCCGTTGAGAAGACGGCGACTAAGAGGTATTGTCAAACATTTGGATACTGTCTGATGAAGCTATTATGGGAATAAACTTTCTAAATAGAATACCTTTCGTTTATGAACTTGATGACAATTTGAAACCGATTAAATGTATGCAATTCTTTGGCGATTAAGAAACTGTATACAAAGCTATGGAAGATGTTACTAATAAAGGAAAACCCAAATGAGCAAGAATCATACAAATCTTTAAACTGTTATGGTCTATTAATAGTTAGTACTAGCTGTCATGGATGTTAGAACAAGAATACCTGTTAAACCTCAAGATGTTAAAAATGATCCTGGACAAATTTGTGAAATCGAAACTGAATAAGATCATAGAGTTGCACTAGATAGTTATGCTGCCCGGGATGTGGAAATACACGATGAATCAGAAGACGACAAATCAAGAAAAGGGGCAAATAGTGATCTGTCAAAACAATTCCAAGTGGTAAAAACAAAATCCCAGATTTTCTTCTAGTTTATCTATCAGTATTACAATCAAGTTTTTATGAATTTATTTTTCAACTACTCGTTGCTATTCTGTTCTCATTGAAAGTGAAAGTTCTTAAGCCAAATCATAACAATTGTTATAACCGGCTTGGATACAGAATTGTTATAAAAAATTATTAGGGTTAGGCATGGTGAAACAGCTTGGAACAAAGAAAACAAACTTTGCGGCTGGTTTGATGCTCCCTCGAGTAAAAAAGGGATTCAGGAAGCCCTTGCTGCTGATCAGACTTTGAAGAGAAAAGGCTACCAATTTGATACTGCTCATACATCAGTTTTGACTAGAGCTCAACATACCTTGAAAGTCATTCTTGAAGAAATTGAGCAGTCTAGCCTTCCTGTTGAGAAGACTCGGTGACTAAAATGGCGACTAAGAGGTATTGCCAAACATTTGGAGAAACTCTGTGATGAAGCTAATATGGGAATAAACTTGCCAAATAGAATACCTTTCGTTTATGAACTTGATGACAATTTTAAACCGATTAAATTTATGCAATTCCTTGGTGATTAAGAAACTGTGTACAAAGCTATGGAAGATGTTAATAATAAAGGAAAACACAAATGAGCAAGAATCATACAAATCTTTTAACTGTTATGGTCTATTAATAGTTAGTACTAGCTGTCATGAATGTTAGAAGAAGAATAATATGAAAAAAACTTCGTTTTCTTAAAGAGTTAAAGAGGCTGCGTCCCAAAGTCGAACCTTAAAACGTACAGGAATTAGGAGAGGCAGTTGGGGGGCTGCTGCCCCCAAACCCCCCGCTTTTAAAGACTCTATTGTACAGGTTTTTCGCAGTGGGGAGCTGCCGCCCCCCTAACCTCCCGCTCTTGGCTTCGGAAAGGCCCTCTTTTAATTAACAAAAAATTGAAATGAATGATTAATGGAATAACTTCGAAAAATGTTAAACACAAGAGGACAGGAGAACCATTGCGCCGAAACTAGTAATTAGTAACAATGAAGTTGGCCACTCCATTTACATTTTAACATACTTATTGAAACTCTTTCCCAGACACAGAGCACACAAGCTAAGAGCTGGGGATGGGGGTAGGGTATCAAACAAAAACCTGTTTTGTATTATTTGTTAATTAAAAGAGGGCCTTTTCGAAGCCAAGAGCGGGGGGTTAGGGGGGTTGCAGCCCCCCACAACAAAAAACCTGTACAAAAGAGTCTTTAAAAGTGGGGGGTTTTGGGGGGTGGCAGCCCTCCAACTGCCTCTCCTAATTGCTGTACGTTTTAAGGTTCGACTTTGGGACGCAGCCTCTTTAACTCTTTAAGAAAACGAAGTTTTTTTCATATTATTTCTGAACGTTTTTCTACAATCCATGGTGGATGTAATTTAATAATTCCTGTACTCCTCGTACAGGAATTAGGAGAGGAAGTTGGGTGGCTGCCGCCCCCCAACCCCCCCTCTTTTAAAGACTCCTTTGTACAGGTTTTTTGTTGTTTTCTGGAATGGAGCTGGATTTTTATGATGCTTGCAGTCATTATCGCCGTGCCGAGCTGATTATTTTGATGTACTTGAATGTTGATATTCGTAACTTTTAAAAATTTGCAAAAAAGGTTGTTTCGCAGAAACTCAACGTTTTTTGGATTTTGGCTCGAATTGATTTTCCAATTACATAATTTAATTTCTGGAATGGAGCTGGATTTTTATGATGCTTGCAGTCCTTCTCGCCGTGCCGAGTTGATTACTTTGATGTACTTGAATGTTGATATTCGTAACTTTTAAGAATTTCAAAAATTAACATGGGCTCTTATGGGGAAATGGGTTTTTCTAAGCTAGAAAATCGGGGGGTTAAGATTTTCTGACGAAACTTTCCAGAAAATTTTTTTGGATAATTCCGCGTCGAATGAGTCTTCGTACACCCAGATCCGATGTCGGCTGTGACCTGTAGGCGTGGCAGAAAAAAAGGGTTTCTGTCATATTTCTCAAATAAAAATTTTACGGATTAAGACAGAATTTTTTGAAGCTTTCATTCAGTCTCATCATGTCGAGCTGATCATTTTGATGTACTTGATATTGAAATTCGTAACTTTTAACAACAAAAAACTTAACATGTGCTCTTATGGGGAATTGGGGATTTTCTAAGCTAGAAAATCGGTGGGTTAAGATTTTCCGACAAAACTTTCAAGCAAAATTACTCGGAGAATTCCGCGTCGAATGAGTCTTCGTACACCCAGATCCGATGTCGGCTGTGACCTGTAGGCGTGGCTCTATAACTCTTTAAGAAAACGAAGTTTTTTTCATATTATTTCTGTACGTTTTTCTACAATCCATGGTGGATGTAATTTAATAATTCCTGTACTCCTCGTACAGGAATTAGCCTCTTTAACTCTTTAAGAAAACGAAGTTTTTTTCATATTTTGTGAAAAAAAACCGCCCGATAAGGGACTTGAACCCTTGACCTTAGGATTAAAAGTCCCACGCTCTACCGACTGAGCTAACCGGGCATGTTTGAAGTCGAAATACCTGCATGTGTATAAATATAACTTTTAAGAATTTCAAAAATTAATATGGGCTCTTATGGGGAAATGGGCTTTTCTAAGCTAGAAAATCGGGGGGTTAAGATTTTCCGACGAAACTTTCCAGGAAAATTACTCGGAGAATTCCGCGTCAAATGAGTCTTCGTACACCCAGATCCGATATCGGCTGTGACCTGTAGGTGTGGCGGAAAAAAACAAAAGGAGAACATGAACAATAAGTGGCTATGCGTGGTTTCTGGAAAACAGGGAGGGAGTTATCGGATCGAGCTGAAATTTCACGGATAAGCTCCTGGGCCCTAGGGTACCTAAACTTGTGAATTTCAGCCCGATCGGACAACGTTAAAGGTGGCGTGGGGTTGGGGGATCGAAATTTTCGGCCAGATTTTCCCCATGAAGGAAAAGTCGGAGGGGGATGAAATTTGGCAGGTTTCTTAGTTGGAGCTCGGGCTACGAAATGCATCCCACCCCATCCCTCTGCGACCAATGGAACCGAAGATCGCTTAACATTGTCGTGGTTCGCCTCTTTAAAGAGGCACGAGTGTGCCTCCTTGATACCTGTTAAACCTCAAGATCTTAAAAATGATCCTGGACAAATTTGTGAAATCGAAACTGACCAAGATCATAGAGTTGCACTAGATATGATGCTGCCCAGGATATGGAAATACACGATGAATCAGAACACAACAAATCAAGAAAAGGGGAAGATAGTGATCTGTCAAAACAACTCCAAATGGTACAAACAAAATCCCGGATTTTCTTCTAGTTTATCTATCAGTATTGCAATCAAGTTTTTATGACTTTATTTTTCAAAAACTCGTCCACCCCAACTGTTGGGGTGGCGAAGCGCCACCCCAACAGCTAGTATATATATATCTATATATATAAAAATAAGTTGTCTGTCTGTGTGTCTGTCAGGTGACGTCATGTTTCTGTGTCGACTGACGTCATGAAGTTAGTTGTCGTCATTTTCGCTATGACGGTGACGTCATTAAAGATATTTAAGACATATATGTTCACGTAGAAATCTATTAATGTTTAAGTTTAAAATGACTTATCGTTTGGAGCCCAAATCGAAAATCCAGATCAATTTATGTCTACTTTCAAAGTAAAAGGGCAAATTTATCATAGAGCAGGGTCCCTTCTACCATTCTCAGGCGAGAATCATAAATTTTTACAATTGTACTTCATCAGTGATAGAAATTCTGAATTGAATGCACGTTGCGAAATTTCTCCCAACGTTGAAAGGACAATCGTTTCCCAATTGCAACATCTTTTCCACGAAAATAATAATTTAATGCGTCTGTTCAAAACAGCCATCGATTTGATGCCTACTGATACGCATAAAATTGTTATTTCCGCTGACAAAACGCCTCCTGGCCAACATGTGCGTAGATACAATGCTCCAACTATCGACGAAGTGGCAATCGTTATGGTCGGTGATCAGTTTTTACCTCGAGATATTATTCTTAATAAGCGAAACGCTCAGTTGTTAAGAATTTCTGAAACTCATCGATGCTACGATGCCCTACAATATCCTATCATTCTTTGGGATGGAGCCGACGGCTATCACTTTAATATTAAATTGGTGGATCCAGCCACTAACAAAGAAATGAATAAGAAATGCAGTGCAATGCATTATTATTCCTATAGATTAATGATTCGACAGGATGAAGAAAATTATATTTTAAAATGCCGTGAATTGTTTCACCAATTTGTCGTTGATATGTATGCTAAAATTGAATCAGAACGTTTGCTATATATCCACCTGAATCAGACCAAGCTCCGCTCTGAACAATACATTCATTTGCGAGATGCAGTTATAAATGACGGTAATACCACAAACGTTGGAAGATTAACAATTTTACCTTCGTCATATGCTGGCAGTCCCCGTCATATGCATGAATATGCTCAAGATGCTATTGCGTATGTTCGTCTCTACGGTCGTCCAGATTTATTTATTACATTTACATGTAATCAATCTTGGGACGAGATACTGCAGCTTTTACTTCAAAGAGAATCGGCGTTTCATAGGCATGACATTACGGCCCGTGTCTTCCGGCAAAAGTTGAAATCACTTATAAACTACATAGTAAAACTTGAAGTGTTTGGGTCAGTGTGATGCTGGATTTACTCAGTGGAATGGCAAAAACGAGGTTTTCCACACGCACATATACTAATCTGGCTACATAAAAAAATTACTTCGAACGAAATTAATGATGTGATTTCCGCTGAAATACCTGATAAAAATGTCGATAAGGGGTTACATGATATTATTGTAAAAAATATGATACATGGACCTTGCGGTACACTGAACGAAAATTCACCATGCATGGCCAAAGGAAGGTGCACAAAGCAATATCCTCGACTTTTAGTATCCAACACAATTACTGGCAATGATGGTTACCCACAATATAGAAGAAGATCTACTGAAGATGGCGGTAAAACAGCAATAATAAAGAAGCGTAACGGTACCACCATCGAAGTAGATAACCAGTGGGTTGTTCCATATTCCCCATTATTATCAAAAACATTTAATGCACACATAAACGTTGAATACTGTAACTCCGTAAAGGCAATCAAATACATATGTAAATACGTCAACAAAGGCAGTGACATGGCAGATTTTGGCTTGCAGCCCGAAATCAAAGATTTCGACGAAATCGTACAATATCAGGCTGGAAGATACATAAGCAGTAATGAAGCTGTTTGGCGAATTCTTTCATTTCCGATACATGAACGTAGTCCAGCTGTTGTTCACTTAGCGGTACATTTACAGAATGGTCAACGTGTTTATTTCTCGGAAACCAACGTGCAACAAAGAGCCCTGAATCCACCGGATACAAAATTAACAGCTTTTTTTTCGCTTTGCAAAAATGATTCTTTTGCAAAAAAACTGCTGTATACTGAAGTGCCTTCGTATTACACGTGGAATACTAAAAATAAAGTATTTGAACGTCGAAAACAGGGTAAGTCAGTTGACGGCCAACCTACCATCTTCAAAGATACCACGATAGGAAGACTCTACACCGTTCACCCCAATCAACATGAATGCTTCTTTCTACGCCTGCTTTTGGTGAATGTACCCGGTCCGACATCCTTTGAGTATTTGAGAACTGTAAACGGTACTATACATGACACTTACCGTAGTGCATGCCAAGCTCTGAATTTATTGGAGAATGACCAACACTGGGATAACTGCATCAATGACGCGTGCGAAGCGTCAACCCCAAGTCAAATTCGTGCATTGTTTGGCATCATTTTAACAACTTGCTCTCCATCAGCTCCTACAGAGTTATGGGAAAAATATAAGTCAAAAATGTCCGAAGATATACTCCATCGAAAACAGTTAGAGACATCAGATATGACTTTTGATTTTACATCAGAAATTTATAACTACACTTTAGTTATTATAGAAGATTTGTGCGTACGTATGGCAAACAAACCTCTTCAGGATTTGGGAATGCCTTCACCTAACCGTATCGCTGCTGTTTCGACATGTGTAGAATTGGATCGTGAACAAAGTTACAGTACGAGTGATCTATTGTCGTATGCACAAAATAAAATTTCCAAGTTAACGTCGGAACAAAAAGACATTTATGATACGATAATGCATTGTGTCAATAACAACGTTGGAGAAATTTTCTTTTTGGATGCGCCAGGAGGTACTGGTAAAACGTTTGTGATAAAACTGATTCTGGCATCAATTCGATCAAAAAATGATATAGCGTTGGCAATTGCGTCGTCCGGAATAGCCGCAACATTGCTGCCTGGTGGAAGAACTGCTCATTCCGCTTTGAAATTGCCTCTGAATTTGCATTCTACAGAAACTCCCACGGGCAATATTTCCAAATCATCTGGGATGGGTAAAGTATTGCAGCAATGCAAACTTTTTATTTGGGATGAGTGCACAATGGCACACAGAAAATTGCTCGAGGCTCTGGATCAATGCTTGAAAGATTTGAGAGGGAAGTCGAAACCCTTTGGCAGCACTTTAATATTGCTTGCGGGAGATTTCAGGCAAACATTACCTATAATACCTAGATCAACTCCTGCAGACGAAATGAATGCTTGCCTGAAAAATTCTAATTTATGGGCAAACGTAAAAATATTAAAATTAACTACAAATATGCGTGTCCGATTGCAAAACGATGACTCTGGTCAAACATTTTCAGATCAATTGCTGGCAATTGGAAACGGAAAGCTCCCAGTAGACTCAATTGCAGGACGTATACAACTACCTGCTGATTTCTGTAATTTAGTGACGTCCAAAAATGAATTGATTGAAAAAGTATTTCCGAATATTCTAAGATATTATAAAAATAATAAATGGCTAAGTGAAAGAGCGAGTCTCGCACCCAAAAATATAGACGTCCAAGAAATCAACAATATTGTTTTGACCAAGATTCGAGACCAGGCAGTCCTTTACAAGTCAGTCGACACAGTTTTGGAACCAAATGAAGCGGTTAATTATCCATCTGAATTTTCCAATTCCATAGAACTTTCAGGGTTTCCACCACACGTGCTACAACTAAAAATAGGCGTACCAATAATACTTTTAAGAAATATCAACCCACCAAAGCTTTGCAATGGCACGCGACTTGCCGTAAAAAAAACAATGGAAAACCTAATAGAGGCCACAATCTTGACAGGGCCTTTTGAGGGTGAGGCTGTTCTTATTCCTCGCATTCCCATGATTCCAACGGATCTGCCTTTTCAATTTAAAAGATTGTAATTCCCAATTCGATTAGCATTTGCAATCACCATTAACAAAGCTCAAGGTTAATCATTAGAAAAATGTGGTATAGATCTTAATACTGATTGTTTTTCCCATGGACAATTGTACGTTGCATGTTCGAGGGTCGGTAAACCTGACAATCTATTTATATGCAGCGACAATTGGACAGCGAAGAATGTTGTATATTCGCAAGTTTTACGCAGTTAATTTGTATTGTATCTATCTATCTATCTATCTATATAAAAACGAGTTGTGTGTATGCATGTTTGTTTGCTTGTAAAAAGAGCGTTTGCATATGACGTCATTATTAGTACATACGGCTTTGTATATGCACAGACAATGGGAAAGCCAAGAATGTTGTATATTCGCAATTTTTACGTAGTTTAACTCCTGCAGACGAAATGAATGCTTGCCTGAAAAATTCTAATTTATGGGCACACGTAAAAATATTAAAATTAACTACAAATATGCGTGTCCGATTGCAAAACGATGACTCTGGACAAACATTTTCAGATCAATTGCTGGCAATTGGAAACGGAAAGCTCCCAGTAGTGGGAAAGCCAAGAATGTTGTATATTCGCAATTTTTACGTAGTTTGAAAGACATATATAAATCTATCTATATTCACAGGTGGGACACAGGGACACAACTACAATGGCGCGTAACTAATATTGCGCGTAACGATATATGTATGTATATATATATATATATATATATATATATATATATATATATATATATATATATATATATATATATATATATATATATATATATATATATATATATATATATATATACATATATTTGTATATGTATAATATAGCTTATATATATATTCACATATACATATATATATATATATATATATATATATATATATATATATATATATATATATATATATATATGTATCATTTATATTCCCTGTGTCCCAGTCGTCATTTGTGTCCCAGTATCCGAGTCTGTAATCTCTCTTTGAGTGTCCCGGTCGTCATTTATATTCCCTCTGTCCCGGTATTCAATTTCCAGTTTTTATATTCTAGTTTGTTTTCTTTTATATATATAGAAGATATAATCTGGCGTAACAGACATAGTGTAACAGACATAACAGACAGACAACTTATTATTATATATATATAAAAGATAGATTAGGAAGAAGATGTCACGATTTTTTAAAAGTTTAGAAAATAAGAGACTGGCCTGAACAACTAAATAATGAGACAAAAGTATTCTGAACAGGTTGGATAGAGATTAGACCTAAGAAGAATGACAGCATGTCAGAGAAAATTTTGTATCGACAGAAGTGATGGGAAAATTGAAGAAATTAATATGGAAGATTGGCATGCAGACACTATGTCCCAGGATATAATAATGAAACAGGTAAGAACAACTTTTTTTATTTTGATTGCATAAAGATCAAACAGAGACTAAGAAGCAGTCTTCAACAGATAAAGTATGAAGACTCAAAAGAACAAAAACTGACACTTCCGGCAACAAATCCCTAAATCCATAGAATAAGAGAAGTTGACCCTCAGCTGCTCCAAAGGTATGTAGTGGGGATGAGTGATAAGTTGTCTAGGTATAAAGTCGAAACGCTCTTCATACAGAACATAGTCTATGTTCCTTTTCATTTCAACCTATCTCATGACATTTATTGCCAAGAAAATTTTACTATCGTTATCCAGTTCTGCACTTTTTTTCAGCCATATTTGTTCATAATGATAATGAGGGAAATGAATAAAAGAGAAAAAATATGGACTAAACAAAAACTAAATGGTGGATATATCTTACCCCCTTTATCCGTGTCTTTGTTGACATGGATAGAACTAAACTCGTCTTACAATCCAAGATTAAAATGTTGGAAGCTAGAGCGATGAAAGTGATCAAGCATAGTTTCAAAGATAATTTCTTTTAATTAAGATTATTTGGACATAAGCTACACAAAATAAGTATGCACTGTTCGGTCAGTCGTCATAATCATTTTTTAATTTTATGCACTCTAAACTAACTCGTAATTCTTAAGGCATGCTGGGCTTGGAAATGTAAAAGATCAAAAAAATTGATGCAGTCATCTTTGCTGTTAATAAAAACATATTTCTATATAGACAGAATTGATTGTAAAATAAGTCTTGTTACATCTATCTATCAATATTTGTTTTCTACAGTTCAGAATTAAGTTCAAAATATTAATTTTAATCACAAAATTTTACATTGGGAAAGAACATAAAAAAGAATCGAAAAATATGTTCGCCTTGTTTTGATATCAGTTATAAAATCTCGTGTACATGGAACTACCACAACCGACTCCTTATACTACAGTTTTTTTCTTCTGTTGGCTTGCATGCTATGATTTTAATATTAACATGGCCACTATATTAAATGTTTAACTAAATGAAGTCTCATTTTCATTTTTTCGAAAAGTTATCGATAGAAACTACAAAAAGACTTGATAAGAAAACATGATTTGCAAATAACAATATTGAAGTTTACTTCTACATTTAGAAACCTTGGTAGGAGAAGCACGGTCTCATGACATTTACTGCTATTGGCCCATGGTCGACATATTCTACAAGTAAGCGACTTTACAGCTAATCCATAAGTCCAAACTATTACTCACAAGCACAGGCTAACTGTTACACTTTTGTACAATTAATTTCTAAGGTCAAAGCAGTTTTCTAAACGGGAAGTTTGAGAACTACTCTTTCCTCTAGTCACTTGCTGCGAATTTATGCTTAAATTCTATGAAAACCCCGAAGGTCGTGACAAAAGAAACTGTGCCTCGTTGGGCTTTAACAAACAACATAAATGCTCCCTCTCTGTACTCAATACCTCAAATTCATCCTTGCTCATCTGAGAATGATGTCGCTAGGCGTCTCGCAACAGCTCTTGCAACCAAACTGTGATTCTGCTAACATCACGCCATTTTTTCAAAGGGATTTCAAAACCACTCGGTGACTCAATGACATTTTTTTCCTTAAATCAAAAATATATTTATTAACCCAGTGTCCTTCAGTAGAGGCCATTTACTAAATATTTACCCAACAAAGAAAAATGCTTTAAAGGGAAGTGGAGGGAGAATGTTTGATACCTAATGCTGCTAATTTTACTCATAGATATCATTTTCGAAACATTTAATCTAAGAAGCCTTATTCAGAGAGTTTTCAGAATGTTCTTTTGGGAAAATAAAGAATTAAAAGAATGCTTGGAAAAATCTAGTCTAGGCTATATTAAATAAGGAGAAAAACAATAAAATTCTATATGTTTATTGGTTCAATTCTCCCACCCACCACCAGATGTGGCCTTTCTAATTGGATGAGCCGTTATTTATGTAACAGCTGAAAAGCGGAAAGTAACAGCGGCAGACAAACACAGGGAGATGTGGAACATCCAGTGCACATTGTGTAAATATATAGGACATTTCATAACTAAAAAGGAAGAGTCAGAACGCACTATTTGAACCCTTTATTTCATGTTCTTTTCAAATATAATAATCCAAGTAATTTTATATGCACCGCCCCTCACTAATAGTTTAATCTATATATATAAAAATAAGTTGTCTGTGTTTGTATGTGTGTGTGTGTGTGTCTGTCGAGTGACGTCATGTTTGTGTGTCGACTGACGTCATGTTTATACAATAGATAGGATAGCAATACAACAATAATATAGATAGGAATACAATAGAAAAGGATAGAATATACTTTATTCTCTAAATTAGCACGAAGAGCAATCAAATTAAATGCACAGTAGCAGTGTAAAAGGCAGGACTGCAACAAAATAGAAACGGTATAACGAAACAATAAGGAATTAAGAAATAAAAGAAAAAAAAGGTAAAGGATGCGGCACTAGACCCTTAATGTCCGTTAACGGTCACCCTTTCGTAAGTAACAAATACCTCAATTTTCAACCCCCCCCCCCCAATTCCACCAAAGAGAGCAGATCCGGTCCAGTTATGTCAGTCACGTATCTTAGACAGGTTCCTATTCTTTCCGTCCAGTTTCATCCTGATCTCACCGCTTTAAGTATTTTCTAAGATTTCCGGTCCCCCCAACTGCCCCCCCCACAATTAACCTTGATCCGGTTGAGATTTAAAATAAGAGATCTGAGTTACGAGGTCCTTCTAAATATGAAGTTTCATGAAGATTCGATCACTCCTTCGTAAGTTAAAAATACATCATTTTTTCTTATTTCTCAGAATTGCCCCCCCCCCCCCAATAGAGCGGATCCGTTCCGATTATGTAAATCACGTATGTAAGACTTCTACTTATTTTTCCAACCAAGTTTCATCCCGATCCCTCCAATCTAATCGTTTTCCATCATTTTAGGTTTCCCCACCCCACTTCCCCCAATGTCACCAGATCCGGTGAGGACTTAAAATAAGAGCTTTGAGACACAATATCCTTCTAAACATAAATTTCATTGAGATCCGATCACCTGTTCGTAAGTTAAAAATACCTCATTTTTTCTAATTTTCAGAATTAACCCCTCCCCCAACTACCCCAAAGAGAGTGGATCCGTTCTGGTTATGTCAATCATGTATCTAGGACTCGTGATTGTTTTTCCCACCAAGTTTCAACCCGATCCCTCCACTCTAAGTGTTTTCCAAGTTTTAGGTTTCCCCCTCCCAACTCCCCCCCCCCGTCACCAGATCCGGTCGGGATTTAAAATGAGAGCTCTAAGACATAGTATCCTTCTAAACATCAAATTTCATTGAGATCCGATCAGCCGTTCGTAAGTTAAAAATACCTCATTTTTTCTAATCTTTCAGAATTACCCCCCCCCCCCCCCAACTACCCCAAAGAGAGCGGATCCGTTCCTACTATGTCAATCATGTATCTGGGACTTGTGCTTATTTTTTCCATCAAGTTTCATCCCGATCCCTCCCTCCCACTCTAAGTGTTTTCGAAGATTATAGGTTTCCCCCCTCCAACTCCCCCCAATGTCATCAGATCCGGTCGGGATTTAAAGTAAGAGCTCTGATACACAATATTATTCCAAACATCAAATTTCATTAAGATCCAATCACCCGCTCATAAGTTAAAAATACTTAATTTTTTTCTATTTTTCCGAATAAACCGGCCCCCCACTCCCCCCCCCCGATGGTCAAATCGGGAAAACGACTATTCTTAATTTAAGCTGGTCCCGTCCCTAATACGCCTGCCAAATTCCATCGTCCTTGCTTACCTGGAAGTGCCTAAAGTAGCAAAACCGGGACTTTAGGTTTCCCTCCTCCAACTTCCCCCAATTTCATCAGATCCGGTCGAAATTCAAAATAAGAGCTCTGAGACACAATATCATTCCAAACATCAAACTTCATTAAGATCCAATCACCCACTCATATGTTAAAATACTTCATTTTTTCTATTTTTTCCGAATTAATCGGCCCCCACTCCCCCCCCCCAAATGGTCGAATCGGGAAATGACTATTTCTAATTAAATCTGGTACAGTCCCTGATACGTCTGGCAAATTTCATCGTCCTAGCTTACCTGGAAGTGCCTAAAGTAGCAAAACCGGGACCGACAGACAGACAAACCGACAGAATTGGCGATTGCTATATGTCACTTGGTTAATACCAAGTGCCATAAAAAGCAAACACAGATAGTCCGATTGAGTAAGAGGCGAATCTGGCATAAGTCCTTATTAGGATTGTATAAAAATGATGACAGTTTATTTGTTAATAGATAGGTCTATCTATCATCCGTCCACGCGTCATTCCTAGGGCAGAACTAAGGTAGATAGTCATATACCTGAGATTGTGATAGAATCTATATTTTTTCTAAATGTTTGCTTAAATACCACGGGTAATTGACATAAGACCGTTATATTGCCTGGAATGAGAGGTAAACGATGGCACGCGTACCTATGGTCTTAGGCAGGTTGACAAATAATTTAAAATTGACACAGGACCGTTAATCTGCATGGAATGGCACGCAAACAAGCGTCCAAAGCCAAATTGGGCCTATCCGCAATAAGTGTCAGGCAAGGCGATTGATTCAGTTCATAAACTTAGACATGTGCACTAATAAAAACTCAATTCAATGGTAGTTGACCAACAAGTTGCCAGGAATTGCAAAGGAAAATTTTCCGGACCATCTAGCATTTACTGTTCCTTCACGTGTCTTTCGAACGTCTATGGTCTGCTTTTTGTTCACAAATTGAGATTCACTGTTTACCATTTGACTAATTTTGCTTTATTATAAGTCTCAGAAATAAAAGCCGAAAGCTATAGCGAGAGGTGATTTATTTTTGACACTGACGTCAATTTTCAGTCTAAAAAGTTACCGATGCTCTCACAAGTAAAATTCGTATCCAGCTGACATGGTTATGACATGGGGCATAAAACAAATTGAAATTATGGCAGATATTGGCTGTTGCCTTCTCAATACCCCGCTCTTTACGCTAAAGTTTGACCTTTAATCCCAATTCTTTAAGAACTATTCCTGAAACACAATGCCGTTCAGGGTAAAAATCAGGGCCTTTTTTAAAAGTACTAAAAAACGTTAATATGAAGAGAGACATACTGAGTAGGGGGTATCCCCCCTAGTATACGACGTAATTTAAGTCCGTCTTAAGTTTAACATTATTCTATACTTTCATTAGAAAAAAAACTTATTTTTCTTCTGAAGCAGGCGTAGTTAAAGTTTTTTTTTTAATTTTGTTTAGTGTAGTTAAAAGTCATTAAAATTATGTCTATAAGGATGAAAATATTCCCCCCTCCCCACACATCCTTCAGGGAAAGGGTTGTAAGTTATGCCCTGGGGACATATAAGGTTTTTATAGAGCGTGTGGTCGTAAAAGGCTCGTAAAGGGCTTATTAGATTGGTAATCAGAAGTTCTAGTTCCATGTTTTGAGAAAGGTATTTTTCAGTATAATTGAAAGGTCTTGAAATTTTGTCTCTGAGGATGAACCCCCCCCCCAGAGTTCTGACACGCCTCCCAATGGTTTGTAAGTTATGCCCCGAGGGCATATAAGGTTTTTTTTTAATAGAAAGTGTGGTCGTAAAAACTTCGAAATAGGCTCATTCGAATGGAAATCAGATGTTCTAGTACCCTTTTTATGAGTCAAATTGAATGGAGGAAAGCCCCTCCCCCTTTTTTAAATTTTCCACAAATGTATCCGATAGGAATTTGAGGCATTTGTTCTAAAACAGTTCAAAGATCGTATAATAAGGAATTTAAGGCTGACAGAATCCCCCAGTGTCTGGGGTTAAGGATTGTAAGTTATGTGTCCCAGGGCATATAAGGGCATATGGAACGGGAGGTCGTATGAACTTTGAATCGGAGAAAGCTCATTTGATTGGAGGCGATAAATGAAGCTCCTGATTGTGTACCGCTACAAGAAAATGTATATGTAAGTGAACAGGTGTTTTTAATCGACGAGAATCATCAAGGATTTCTGAGGATATTGCGATGGGAAATATTGATCTTTTGTTGGACCTATCATAAAGAACAAGTGGTTACTTACTTTTTTTATTGGTCTTTTACTTGCCGTTTTACCAAAAAACACAACAAACATCAAACGACAATGTTCTTTTGCTGGATTCTTATCATTTTTTAAAAGTTTCAATTACTATTATGTAAACAATGGGCGAAATTCATAACGTATAGGCCTTTCCCCACGGACTCTGGACGTCATACACCTAAAGACATAATCATTTGATCTTTCAACTATACTTTCAACATACGGTTGGCTTGCATAGCTTATAGTCCTTGCCCCCGGGACTGCGGTGTGGGGTGTCAGCCTTGAAGGCATAGTTAATTGCCCTTTAGAGTGTTTTGAACAAACGATTTACTTAAAACTTTGATCGGATGTACTTGAGGAAAAAGGCGTAAGGGGATACCGTATAAAAAGGGTATACCTTTTTGAATACCGTAAGATATAGCATTGGCTCTTAATAAATTTTGTGCTCAGCTGTTAATTGATCTTTAAATCAACTGTTAATCTTAACATAAAATATATACTTCTAATAAAAACCTTCCATACCTTAATAAGTATGAAATTCCAACTTTCCTGATCCATTGGTCACTCTTCAGGTTCCCACAAGAAACTAAAATCTTCTTTAATTTCTATTCGAAAAATGTCTCACATGCCCGGAGGGTAATAAAGTCAGTTACTATGCCAGCTTCGATTCATCTTTTTCAATCTTACGCAAATTATGATGGTAAAACTTAAAATTAGGTTAGGCTAGAGTGTTACGCTGGATTAGGTTGGGTTTGGTTAAATATG
Organism: Artemia franciscana; assembly: GCF_032884065.1. Lineage (NCBI taxonomy): Eukaryota > Metazoa > Arthropoda > Branchiopoda > Anostraca > Artemiidae > Artemia > Artemia franciscana. The sequence continues at coordinate 32,307 of NW_027062863.1, forward strand.
GTTTTAAATACTAGAAATGGGTTAAAAGGCTAACCTACCCATGCGATATGGGTATCTATCAGAATGAAAGACACCCATTGTTGAAATATAAGGTTCTTATGGAACGTATGTGTCATGAACTTTGGAGGACCTATTTGATTGGAAACCAAAAGTTATATTACCTTAGAGTCAATAATAATCATAGGGTGACTGTGAATGTCCTCCGGAAAATAAATCCTCGCTGGAAGATTATTCCCAAAAACTCTCTTTACCTAAAATTTTCCCGCGAAAAATGTCCGTATGTTTCCAATAACATACTGTCTGTAATCAATGGACCCATTACAAAATTTAAAAAGGCACTTCAACTTCTACAATGGGGCTCTCCGACTGTTTTGTAGTTTGGGAGGGAGGGAAATACCTCAAAGGGTACATTTTAATGCCAAAACAACATGGCTCTCATTAAGCAATCAAATCATCCTCGATGTATATATATTTTTTTTTTTTTATTTATTTTTTGTAAGTAGGTGGTGCGGAGACCGGTTGTACTCGGGTGAGGATTGGTGAGTAGACTCTAAATATATTTTAAGTGTGAATGTAATTAATAGTTATTTATGTTTTGTTTTGTTGTTTTTTTTTTCCCAAATAACGGGCCATTGAGCCCTTTGGGATATTTTTTGTTTATAAATGGATGGATATTGGTAATAAAAGGAACTTGAACTTGAACTTGAAATAAAATGAGAATTAGATCTAAGGGAGAGACGAGGAGAGGGTGGAGGTGGAAATTGATGTATGATCCCCAGGGCCGTAGCCATGATTTTTATTGGGGGGGGGATACAGATAAACTTTTAAAAAGGCATCAAAAATTAATATCAGCTCCCGTATGATTTCTGAGAATATTTCTGGTCCACGCTGTTATAATGAAGTATCAAATGTTATATGTTATAATGTTATAATGTTAATATGTTATAATGTTATAATGAACATCAAAAACCAAAATGAGCAGAACTTATTCCGTATAGGAGGGGAACTGCCCCTTCCGCATTCAAATTTCCACCTCATGGTCACGGAATCCTTGGAGGGTGCTCATTATACCAGAAATTGAGAGTTCAAGTCCTTTTTTTATAAGTCGAAAGTGATTGGAGACCAACCAGCGGCGAGGACCATTAGGACGATTGGTTTGGTACGATCACCCCTTGGAAGAAAAAAAGAAAAAAAAAACATTCATGATCTAAAAAAACTGGCCCAAAAAGTACGAAACTCCATCAATTTTGTAGTTGGCAGTTTGAAAAATCTACAGTATGGTTCTCTGATATGCTAGACTAGAACTTTTGTTGGGTAGCATTAAACATAAATAGATTTTATGTATTTAGAATCAGCATAGAAAGCCAATTCTTTTGATGCATCTATTGCTATCAAAATTCCGTTTGTAATAGTTTCGGTTACTGTTGGGCCGAATCGCTATTTACTTACAGTTCGTTACCCCGAACTGTTCGATAGCATTTTTATGATTTAATATTCACGTGGAAGAAACCTAGAAGTTAACTAGCTTGATCTCAATAATTTTGCAAGCTCTCCTTTGAAAAATCAAATTAATCATAAATGTCAGCTACTATTGGGGATACTAAGTGGTCAAACTTTTGAAAATTCATGAATTTTAGGCTGTTTCAGGATCAGAGCCGTATCAAGGCCTTCTTTTTTGGGGAGGGGGCATACAAATTTTTTGGCACTTTCGTATTACTCAGTACACACTCAATAAGTGAAGTTAGGCTCTTTCGTGAAACAAACTACGATGCATGTACATCTTCATTAAATATTTGGTACTTGTTCATTATTCAATTGATTCAATTCACAAGACACTTAAAGATTTTGCTGAGAAAATCCGGTTTTATAGCCACAAAGACATAACTCAATTTAGTTTGCTACGAATAGTGATACAAAATAGTGTCTGAACATGGATTTTGAAATGAAGATTTAGGATTTGCCAAAGACTGAAAAAGGGACAATTATATTTTTTCCGGGATAAAGGGTTGTTGTAATTTTACAATTTTTCTAAAAGTATTATATTTTCATCACATTTTGTTTTATTTCATTAGCTGTAAAAAAATAGTTTGGGCTTATGTATTTGCACATTAGGGAGGGGGCACGGATTATATCAAAAACATAACTTAACCTAGCCACCTCTATATATAAAATATTTAATTAAAATGTACCTGCATCGCAGTTTATTTCACAAAAGAACCTAACTTCAAGTATTGAGTGTGTTCTGAATAATTCACAAGTACCAGAATTTTATTCGGGGACAAACTAACTTTGAAACCATATCGAAAAATTTGTTTTATATTAGTTTTTGTTACGTTTTTGTCGAGTCGGGCAACATTTTGGGGAGGGGTTTGAAATCCACTAACCCCTTCCCCTTAGATACGGCTTTGTTCAGGAGGGGGGCCTAGGTGCACTCAAATTTTTTGTCACTTAAAAAGGACACTATAACTTTTAATTTCCGTTAGAATGAGCCCTCTTGCGATATTCTAGGACCATTTGGTCGATACGATCACCCCTGAAAAAAAAACACGCATCCGTGTTTTGACCGGGAACGTTCCGTGACCTGGAACTTATTATTATTATTTTTTTAATATCGTTTGTCCTAACTATAAAACTTTAGTATTTCTGATGATGATGAAGACTGACCATGTCTTCAAAATATCCAGAACATTACCTTAGATTACCTTAAATCGCATTTACAGCGAGATAAGGTGGACTACATCCTCCTGTCGAACATCTCGCTTTTGAATTGATGAGGTGACAATTAGTGGGTGTGATTAGGTGTGGCGTCCCACTGATACTTCCATTCCACGTTACTCCACTCCAAATCGACTGCATTTTTGAATAAATTAATTGGTTCACCTCTACACCAGTGACAGTCTCATTGGAAAGACTGTTCCAAGTTGAGACAGCATGAACTGAGAAAAAGTTCGTCCTCTCTCTGCGTCTGAAGGGCTCCTGTTGCAGCTTGAGGGGCCTCGTGTCATAGTGGCAAGGGAGGCAGTAAAAATGGAGTTAGACATGTTATTTTGGTGTATTTTCTTGACAAAAATGGCATCTCCTCTGTGCCGCCGGTAAAACAATGTGGTATCTTCAGGCGATGCAGACGTTCAGGGTATGGAAGCTGTTGATGTGGAGCACAAAGCTTAGTTCCTCTTCTCTGTACACTCACTAGGGCTGCCAAGTCTCCCTTATACTGAGAATTTGTTACGGGGCAGCCAAACTCCAAATGTGGTCTTACAAGAGCATTATATAATTTTCTTATTATCAGAGGATGGCGCGATGAATATGGTTCCTTTAATTAGTCCCAGGGCTCTGTTGGGCTTAAAAACTTGCTGATGTCTTCATTACTATTGGACCGAGTCACTCCTTACTTACAGTTCGTTACTAGGAGCTATTTGAGAGACACAACAAAGGTGTAGAAGCAACAAAATAAGTATAGATACCTTGCTGCCAGATCATTATAAATTTAATCTCAGTGTTGTGGGTCTGAGCTCAACGTTACGCATGTTTTCCATCCGTAAAAATCACAAATATTAATAATATACTCCGTATTGGGTAAAATACTTTGTGGAGCAAAAAATCATCACTGGACTAAAATGCGCGTATCTATAAAAGAAGAAATCGGTTAAAGGTGGGTGGGAACTTTCCTCTTTATTAATAATATTTTCTATGTTATTTATTTCAGGTCGACCACCAGCAATTGAATGAGTTTAAACAATGCATTTAAGCGTCTGTGCATGTACACGGCATAGTCTAAAACAACGCTATATCTAATTTGTTTTGGCACTTAATAATTTACTTTCGATTTCAAACAGTTCGTGGTAAGGAACTGCAGTAAGGAGCGACCCGACTCAATAGTAAACAAAACTCTAAAAACAGGATTTTGATACCAATAGTTACAACAAATTAATTACATTTCAATGCTAATTTTAAATATATAAGCTTCATCAAGTTTAGTTTTACCCATCCAGAGTTAACAGCCTGGTAAAATGTGTGATATTTTAGAAAAGAGGGGGAAACCCACCTTAAAAGTAATAAAATCTTAATGAAAATCACAACATCAGATTCAGCGTATCAGAGAACCCTGTTGAAGAAGTTTCAAGCTCCTATCTACAAAAAATGTGGAATTCTGTATTTTTTGCCCCAAAACAGATCACGGATGCGTGTTTATTTGATTTTTTTTTTCCAAGGGTGATCATATCGACCCAGTGCTCCTAGAATGCCGCGAGAGGGCTCATTCCAAGGAAAATTGAAAGTTCTATTGCTCTTTTTAAGCAACCAAAAAAATCATTCAATCATTTTTTCTAACAGTCACCGGATTAAAATTCTGAGATAGCCATTTTATTCAGCATAGTCGAAAAACCTAATAACTCTTGTTTTGGGGGACGACTTACTCCCCCACAGTCTCCGTGGGAGGGGCTGCAAGTTACAAACTTTGACCAGTGTTTACATATAGTAATGGTTATTGGGAAGTGTACATATGTTTTCAGGGAGATTTTTCTGGGTTAGGGGGAGGGGGTTATGTGGGGGACTCAATGGAGGAATGTCATGGGGGAAGAGAATTTCCATGGAGGGGCGCAGGATTTTCTAGCATTTCTTTCAAAAAATGGAAAAATAAATATGAAAAAGCTTTTTCGACTGAAAGTAAGGATCAGCATTAAAACTTAAAACGAATAGAAATTATTACGCATGTTAAGGGTTTACCTCCTCCTAATACCTTGCTCTTTATGCTAAAGTATTTTTAGTAATTTCAAATATTGATTTTACGGCTTTTGTGATTCAGGGATTAGGACAAAATTTAAGCTTTTGTGTAAAGAGCGAGGTATTGACAAGGGGGTTAACCCCTTCTCATACGTAGTGAATACATACGAATATAGAAGTTCGTTACGTAAGTTAATTTGTAAGTTAAATATATTTTTACTAATAAAAACGTTCGTAAAAAAGTAAGGTCTAGTTACCTTTTTAAGTAACCAAAAGATTGGAGGGTAACTAGGCCTCCTCCCCCACTCCTTTTTTCTCAAAATCGACCGACCAAAGCTATGAGAAAGCCATTTAGAAAAAAAAGAAATTAATATTTGAATTTGGTTTTAATCATTCATGTGTGGAGTCTAAATCGAAACGTGCATTATATTCAAAAACGTTCAGAAATTAAATAAAAAAATAAGTTCTGTTTAGCTGAAAGTAAGGAGCGACATTACAACTTAAAACGAACAGAAATTACTCCGTATATGAAAGGGGCTGTTCTCTCCTCAACGCCCCACTCTTTACGCGTAAGTTTTTTACTGTTTTAAAAAGTAGATTTGAGAAAAAGAGTCAAAATTAAGCGTAAAGAGCTAGGCTCTGGGGAGGGAACAGCCCCGTTATATACGGAGTAATTTCTCTTCATTCTAAGTTTTAATGTCGCTCCTCACTTTCAGTTGAAAAAAAAATTTTGTATTGTTTAATAACTACCTATAGCACTGCTGGAACGAAGTAACTGTCAACTACGGCTGACAAAGATTCGAATGATTAGATGGAGGAAAATTTGGCAAATTCCATTTTTTTTGCGACGGTATTCAATTCAATAGGATACATTATACCATTAATGCTACAGGTCCAGACTACAGGTACAGGCCAGACAAAAGAATGACTTCAAATGGTTAAAACTAAAAACTAAGCTAAAGCCGTATCTAGGAGTAAGGAGGGGTGGTACTGGGTTTGTACCCAATCCCTGAAATTTTAACCAAATCATAAAAAAGTAAAAAATAATGCATATTACAAGATTTCTTATACGTTTTGTATAATATAAGTTTCTTATAAGTTTTTTTTTGTTACAGGATCTTTTAATTGATGATTTTTTCGTTGGATATGCAAATTCTCCATTGGGGGGGGGGCATATTTCCTAGCATTATTTAAACAACAATCAGAAATTAAATAAAAATAAGTTTTTTCTACTGAGAGTAAGAAGCAAAAATTAAAACTAAAAATGCTTAAAATGAATTCCAGGTTGTTTACTGTTTGTGTAAATAATCATCATTCCTACGTGTATGTGTAGGAATATTGATTTGAAACAAAAAACATCATTTAAAAAATGAGAGGAAAGCGAATTCTCCGTATAATCTAAAACTGGGAGTTTTACCCTCTCATTTTATTCCATGCTCTTCGGTAGAAAAAAAAGAATAAAAAAGTATACCTTAAAGTGTCTAGATAAAAACGAATATCAATTGCAAATTCCTTAACAGTACACTAAAGCGAATTTATTTTAAGCATTTTAAATTTTAATGTTGTTCCTTACTTTCAGTAAAAAACACTTGTTTTTCCTTATTTAATTTCTGAACGTTGTTTAAATAATCCTGATAAATCTGGCTCCCCCTCCATTGTGAATTCTCTTACCCTACGAAGTTTCTCCATGGAGAGAGCCTTTACCAAAAAAAAAAATCTCTACAAATCACATAAAAATCGTATTATATGTATTTCAGTTACTTTTTTACGATATGGCCAAAATTTTGGCGTGAAGGATACAAACCCAGTGCTCTCCCCTCGATATGACTTTAGCTTAGTTTTTAGCCACGCCATTCTTTTTCGATATACCTGTAGAATTAATGATAAAATTTATCAAACAGTTCGTGGTAACGAACTGTAGTAAGGAGCGACCCAGCTCAATAGTAAACGAAACTAAAAAACGGAATTTTGATAGTAATAGATATATCAAAACAAACGGATTTTCATTTTGATTTAAAACATATTGTTTCACCAAATTTAATATTACGAATAAAAAGTTACGAGCCTGAAAAAATTTGTCTGATCACGGGCGTGTGCTTATTTTTTTGTTTGTTTTTTTTTTTCCTCAGGGATGATCGTATCGACCAAGTAGTCCTAGAATGTTGGGAAAAGGCTCATTCTAATGAAAAATAGAAATTTTAGTGCCCTTTTTAATTGACCAAAAATTCGAGGGCACCTAGGTCCCCTCCCACGCTCAATTATTCCCAAAGTCAACGGATTGAAATTTTGAGAGAGCCATTTTGTTCAACATAGTCGAAACCCATAATAACTATGTGTTTGGGGCTGACTAACTCCCCCACAGTCCCCCGGAAGGGGCTGCAAGTTACAAACTTTGAACAGTGTTTACATACAGTAATGGTTTTTTGGAAGTGTACAGACCTTTTCAGGGGGATTTTTTGGTTGGGGGGATGATGGGAGGGGGCTACGTGGGAGGATCTTCCCTTGGAGGAATTTGTCATGGGAGAAAAGAAATTCCATGAAGGGGGCGCAGGACTTTCTAGTATTATCTTTTTTTAAAGCAATTTCAACTGAAAGTAAGGACGAGCATTAAAACTTAAACGAACATGGTTATTACGCATGTGTTGGGTGCATCTCAAAAATATATCAATCATTACACTGAAGTATTTTACTAATTTCAACTATTTATTCTACAGCCTTTGAGATTCCCCCTCGTATAAATAATGAGAATGTACGAATATAGAAGTTCATTACGTAAGTTAATTCGTAAGTACCGTATATTTTTTTTCTAATAAGAAAGTTAAAATTAAAAATTCTAATTAACTTTTTAAGTAGCCGAAAAATTGGAGGGCAACTAGGCCTCCTCCCCAACCCCTTTTTCCCAAAATCGTCTGATCAATCCTTTTGATTATTTATGTGTGGAGAGTCAAGATCAAAACATGCATTAATTCAAAAACGTCCAGATATTAAATAAATAAAAATTTCACTGAAAGTAAGGAGTGACATTAAAACTTAAAACGAACAGAAATTATTTCGTATATGAAAGGGGCTTATTCCTCAACGCCCCGCTCTTAACGCTAAAGTTTTTTACTGTTTTAAAAAGTAGAGTGGAGAAAGACTCAAACTTTAGCATAAAGAGCGGGGCGTTGAGGGGGAAAAGCTCCTTTCATATACGAAGTAATTTCTGTTCGTTTTAAGTTTTAATGTCGCTCCTTACTTTCAGTTAAAAAAATTTGTTTTTTTGTTTATTTTCTGAACGTTTTTGAATTAATGCATGTTTTGATTTTGGCTCTCCGCACATGAAGCTGGGGAGATTAAAACTAGAAAGAACAGACATAAAAAAAAAAAACTTTTTTGTTTCTGTGCGTGTTTTTCTTCAGCGGTCGTCGTATCGACCAAGCGGTCCTAGAATGTCGCAAGAGGGCTCATTCTAACGGAAATGAAAAGTTTTAGAGTCCTTATTAAGTGACCAAAAAATTGGAGGGCATCTAGGCCCCCTCCCGCACTCATTTTTTCCCAAAGTCAACGGATCAAAATTTTTAGATATCCATTTTGTTCAAAATAGTCGAAAACCATAATAAATATGTCTTTGGGATGACTTACTCCCCCACACTTCCCAAGCGAGGGGCTACAAGTTACAAACTTTGACCAGTGTTTATATACAGTAATGGTTATTGGGAAGTGTGCAGATGTTTTCAGGGGGATTATTTTGGGTTAGGGTGAGGGGCTGAGGGAAGAGGGGATCTTTCTTTGGAAGAATATGTTATAGGGGAAATATGAAAATTAAAACTTTAAACGAACAGAGATTATTACGCATATGAGGGGTTCATCTCCTCCTAAATACCTCGCTCTTTACGCTTAAGTATTTTTAGTAATAACAACTATTTGTTTTACGGCCTTTCGGATTCAGGGGTCATTAAATAACAACGAAGACCACACTGCCTTTTCATCACGAACACCAAAAACAAGAAGAACAATAGGGAATTGTTTCCCACTGTCTTAAAAAATTCCCTATTGTTCTTCTTGTTTTTGGTGTTTGCAGAGGTCATTCTTAAAGAGTTGGGACAAAACTTAAGCTTTAGTGCAAAGAGTGATGTATTAACGAGGGGACAGGCCCCCTCATTTACATAATAAAAATATAAGAATATAAAAGTTCGATACGTAAGTTAATTCTTAAGTTACGTATATTTTTTACTAATAAAAACGTTCGTTAAAAATTAAAAGTTCTAGTTTCCTTTTAAAGTAACCAAACAATTGGAGGGCAATTAGGCCTCCTCCCCACCCTTTTTTTTCCAAAATCATCAGATCAAAAAAAAAAATTGTAGCTTCCTTAAAAAAAATAAACAAGACAGTCACCTGTTTTGTCTCTCAATTGACATTACTGAATTGACATTATCAAACGCTTTTTTAAGTCCAAAAATACAACATATAACTTATTTTTTTCCTAATCCAGAATTTTCAATTAATCCACTTAAAACAAGACTCTATCTGTGGTAATATAATCTTTTCTAAAACCTCCCTGTTCTTCTTTCGCAACTCCAATACACTCTAGTCAATCATTTAACTGGCTCTCTAAAATTTTCTCTAAGATTTTGCTAAGCAAAAGAGCTAAGGCTATCACCCAGTAGCTCTCATGATCCCTGGCACTCCCCCTTTGGAATATAGGTACCATTATCGATGTCCTTCATGTAGAAGGCCATACTCCATCACTAATAATTATATTAAATATGTAAACTAACACAGGTAATATCACATTAAGTAACCTCTTTATCAAAATTGCTCGTACTCCATCTGTTCCTGGTCCAGACCTTCCTTTTATATTCCTGACAACTTTCCTAATTTCTTCTGACGACACATCTCTTACCAATTCATAACCCTTTTCTCTCATAAGGAACAACACAAAATCGCTCCAATTTTCCTTACTTGCATTCCCCTTCTATGTTCTCTAAATAACTTGACGAAGTATCGGCCGCTGGGATATCGGATAGGGCCTTTCTTTTATGATCATTTGATTTCATTTTTGACCAGAAATCTTTTGTATTACCACGATTAAAAGCTTGCTCAAGCTTCTTTTGCTCTTCTCTAGGGTTCTGCCACTGTTTTTCTTTTTATCAACCTGATATATTCTCTTCTTTTTCTTTAAATCTTAAGAATAATTCATGATTTTCCTCAGATGAAGAGTAATTTTTAACTGCCTCTAGTAGATCTTCTTAATAATTTTTCATAACTTTCCACTCATTGTCAAAGAAATTTACATTTATTTTCTTATTTAACCTTTCAGACTTTGGAGCACAATTATAAATAACTGAATCCAATTCACTCAGTGTCGTATTAACATCCATTGATGATTTGTACATAATTTCAAGCCTTTCAATTGCCTCAGGCCTTAAAAGTTTATTTCCCAACGAATCCAGCTCCTTGCCACTCCACTTGGTCTTTAAATGCCCCTTATAATAAGCACTTACTTCAAAATCATCTTTAGTCTTCTTCACTACATTTGTTGGTACTCCATCCATAATAATTAAAATTTGTTATCTTGAATATCCATCGGTTTGACATGGCAAAAAAAATAGGGCAAGCTAGTTAGAGCAGCCCATTCCATCGGAAAATTCTTTTTCAAGCAGGGAATAAAACGAGTTATTTTTCCATTGAGAATAAAGTGACGTTGAAACTATAACGAATATAAGTTATCCTATACATGATGGGGGTTATCGCTCTCCTTAACCCCCTACTATTTACGCTTTGACTAGTATGTTCCTGAAAACACTACGGATTGCAACAGTTATAGCCAATTAGTAGCTACTATTGTCATGTTTATTGACCTCCTCAATTTGCAGGAGGATACCACTCCCCTCAAAGCCCTATTTGTTAGGCGTAAATTCAACTTTTACCAGCTTTGATGTTAAAAACTAGTTTTCCTTTCAACACCCTATTCTGCAACAGTAGAGGAGCTATCACCCTCTTTACATAAATAAAGAAAGCTTGGTTCAAATATATTTCTCTAAACAGAAGAATTTGGGGGGAGGGGCAAATTCCTCATCTCTGATATCAACATGAACGATGTTTGATGCAAATTTTAATATTTTGGCTTAAAAAATGTACGTTGAAGAGTACCCGAGTCGTTTTATTGGGAGAGAGAGGAGGCAATTGTCCCGGGTGCAAAAATTCTAGGAGGACAAATTCCAAATAAATAATGTCACGGTATTTATTATTTTGATTTTTTTTTTTTTTTATTATACTAGAGTGGCGTAGCAGGTAGTAAGCATAAGCAAACTGAATCCAACATTCTCCTTCAGCTCTATTTATAAAAAATAAATAACTAGACCAAATTTGATTAATATTATGTTTTTTGTAACGTTTGCATATAAATTTTGTTATTAGATGACATTTTTGTCAAAATGGGACCTGCAAATATTTGTGAAACAAAAGGAGACAACAATCAAGATATTGCCCTGGGCGTAAGAGGCCAGAACCACAACTGGATGAGCCCCCCTCCCCATACACATACACACAAATCCACAGGCCCTCCTTTTAATAGCTCATGCGTAACTACAGGACATTGCACAAACTGTTGGTATTACACGGCCTGTAATAGCGGTTCATCGTAAGGACCGTTCAGGCTTAGGCATAAAACGATAATTTAAACTGCACGAGCATAATCCTTATTCTCTGCACCCGTTCACAGAGGAACAAATTCTTACACCAAAAATTTTAAAGTTCTTATGGCTTTCACAAATACCATTTCGTTACATGAGCAGAGTTGGTACTCTCTCTTTCTTTTAATGTCTATAAAAAAAACTCCCAAATTCCATTGATTTTCCATTTTTACAACTTAATATGGACAAAATGAAATATTAATCATTTTTTTTCATTTCGTTCTTAGATGTAAACACACAAAGAAGACCATATACACACTTCATCACAGATTTTCGTGCACGGGGACCATAATTTCATAAATCATACGTCTTCACACGACTGTGAGCCCTGAAGCTAGAAGACTACATAAGCAACTTTTCGAGAAAGTCCAAGGTTTAGCCTCGATAGAATGCTTTTCTTGTAAATTTTCGCCCATATGAGCCCTCTTCTGACGTTCTAAGATCACTGGTACTACACAAACAAACACGCTCCATGACCGTCTTTGAGAAATACGAAATTTTGAACTTTTGTAGGTAGAAGCTACACAAGGTTCTCAAAAATATCGGATTTGGTTATGTAATTTCCCTCAGTATTATTTCCACAAGTATTCACTTTATGCCTTTTTTATGCTCTTACATAACTCAAAAATTGCTTCTGGGGGAAATTAAATTATTAGCCCCTTAATGAGCTCAAAAGGTAAAACCATCTGAAGTAACCAACAGTTTACAAAGACGTTTCGAAAAAAATCTGATGAAAAAAAATTACCATTTATAGGTGATTCAGGAATAGTAACTGGAATTTTCCTTAGTCTTGTGAGTAAAATCTTATTTTGAAACAAACTTGCATGAATTCTTAAGAAGAGCCTGAATCCCCTAAAAAATTATATCATAGCATGACTGACGCTATTCTTGGAGGGTTTATGGCTCTTTTTAAAAATTTCTGTAAATTTTCTTTGATACTGATATCTTACTATTAAGACTAACGAAAATAATAATTACCATTCCTGAATCAGCTACAAATGGCAATAATGGTACTTCTGTATTATACCGACCAAAATGTTCTTCTTGACTTGTTTAAAGCCGGTTTCTCTGTGTGCATTCAGAGATAATCAGATTAACCTAAGTGAGATAAACTATAATGCAGGAATATTTCAACTAAAAGTTTTTATAGGCTATATAGAGTTGGTTAGGTTAGGTGTTTAATATAATACGTTCTGGGTGGCCTGGTTTCAATAATTACCCGTTGTCGTTTCCATAATTTTGTAAATACAGTAATTATATTTTCATCAGATTTGGATGCTATATTTCACTATGAGTAATCTAACTCCACTTCTTCAGTGTGTTCGGTATGTTACACAAGTACCCAAAAAATTTTGAAAGTAAAATTCTAGTTTAGCTACTTTTTGCTATCTTGGAAAGGGGTTAGGTTAGGAACTTGAAACTTTCAGGAATGGGTCTAAAGACTAAAGAATGTACTGGGAAGATATTTTGAAGTACCCACCTCCACTCCTTCTCCATCTAGAGAGCCCTGGGTAAAATTCTAGTTAATTGACTTCTTGCTATCTTGGAAAGGGTTTAGGTTAGGAAAATCTAACTTTCAGGGATGGGTCTACAGGCTAAAGTATGTTCTGGGAAGGTATTTTGAAGTAGCTATCTCCACTCCTTCTCCCTCTAGAGGGCCCTGACCATGGTTGACCTTTAAAAATATGTGTGTTATAAAAGTGAGACCTTGCAAAATAGATCTTCTGCTTAATTGAAGTACAACAAAATTGTTTTCAGCTTCATAACTTTGCTCAATCCTATTTTATAAGGTTTTAAAGAAATGCAAATACATCTCCTAAATTTTGAAAAAAATATTGATATGGCTCAAAATTCAACTCAAATAACAGTAATTGCATATTCAGAACTACAAGCATAGAAAAAGCAACTAGTAACTGAAAATTAAGCTAAAATGTTGTTTTGTCAAAATTTCAATAGGTATAGACCTGCCATGTAGGCAAATTTCAGGGCCCTCTAAAGGGAGAAGGAGTGGAGATAGGTACTTCAAAATACCTTCCCAGAATATACTTCAGCCTGTAGACCCATTCCGGAAAGTTTCATTTTCCTAACCTGAACCCTTTCCGAGATAGCAAGAAGTCAATTAACTAGAATTTTACCGAGGTAGGTACTTCAAAATATCTTCCCAGTACATTCTTTAACCTTTAGACTCATCCCTGAAAGTTTCATTTTCCTAACCTAACCCCTTTCCGAGATAGCCAAAAGTCACTAAAGTAGAATTTTACCTTTTTATCTACATCACTCTAGCCTATCACAAAGAACTTACCTCTTTATACACTTTGCTTCAAATACCAAATTTATCCTCTATCGATGAAGAGCCTACCTAAACTTAAAATTAAAATGCCCTACTCCCCACTAGCAATAAACAAGTAAGTTGTTACAACTTGGTTTGATAACTCGAGATTCAGCGAATGCGAATACCCAGAGAAATATTTTTAATGGGATGGCTACTTTAATGAGTTCTACTTTCAAATGGGAGTATTTTAGTTGTTTTGAGTTTTGGAATAGGGAAACGGACAATGAAATGGTTTTATATTATCTTTCATTTTCTTGAATAAAGCTGAATCATAAGTTTACTCTATTTATTATACCTTAATCTAGCAAGTTTCAGGTAAGCACATTGTGGAGAGAACACCTCCAAACCTAAGGCATCGACAGAGTAGGTCAAGGATCATCACCTCCTACCCCTTGACAACCAAAAATAATTAAAAAATACAAAATTATATATTTGTATTCAGTTCCAAAGAATATGGAATCCTATGAACAAAACACTGTATAAGCCTTCTGGCTTCTTATGCTCTGCCATAACTTATGTGACCTATTTTCCGAAGAGAAAAAGGTCTTTTATAATCTCCTAAGCTCATAGGTCCTCACCAGCATATTTTGACAATGGGTTAATTAATTTCGCCAGCTGGCAGGTTATTTTTTTCAACCTTATCAAGGACAGTAAAAATAAAAATTATTTTGTTGATTTTGTTTAGCGGAAACTTACACAACCCAATATATCTTTGAAAATTAGTAAAAATTGAGAAATCAACATTTAATGAAAAACTCCATAAGCAGTTTCCAAATTAAATAGAAAATACAAGCAAAAAATCACCATTTATGGCACCAAATATACATATGACACCAAACAGGTTAAGAAGGTGAAGCCTTCCATTGAAGGTGCAATTACCTTTAGAAATCAGCAGATTGTTCCTGTTCAAATTCAATAAAAAAAAACTAGTTTTCTTTTTTCTTTTTTTTTACTGAAATTAGGGAGCGACATTAAAAGTTAAAACGAACAGAAATTACTCCATGTATAAAATGGGTTGTCCCCTCCTCAACACCTCGCTCTTTACGCTAAGTTTTTTAATGGTTTTAAAAAGTAGAATTGTGGCTAAGAGTCAAACTTTAGCGTAAAGAGCAAGGAATTGCGGAGGGAACAACCCATTCCATATAAGGGGTAATTTCTGATCCTTTTTTAATGTCGCTCCTTACTTCCAGTTAAAAAAATTAGTTTTTTCTTATTTAATTTCTAAACATTTTTGAATTAATACATGTTTGATTTTGGCTCTCCGTACATAAATTATTAAATGAAATTTGCATATTAATTCTTTTTTTGGCTAAATGACTTTCTCTTTGTTTTGATCAGACGATTTTGAGAAATAAGGTATGGGGAAGGACGTCTAGTTGCCCTTCAATTTTTCGGTTACTTAAAAAGGCAACTAAAACTTTTAATTTTTAACTAACGTTTTTAGTAGTAAAAAATATATGTAACTTGAGAATTAACTTACGCAACAAACTTTCATATTCTTATATTTTTATTATGTATATGAGGGGGTTTGTCCCCTCGTTAATACCTCACTCTTTACACTAAATATTACTTTTTGTTGCACAAATCCCCTAAAAACAACATTGTTGAAAAAATCACCGTGCTTTGCGAAAAAGCAACCCCAAAAAACCGAAACAGACAGCCAAAAATATAATGATATCAATTGAATAATGATATCAAGAAGTTGATATTTTGCTTTTCAGCCCCGTCGTGACAGCAAAATCCTGAAATATCATTTCGACAGCCTAAAGAGGTTAGGATTTTAAATCTCCTCTCCCTGTTATTACGAAATGAAGATTTTCGCCTCCTAGTGGGCTTTCTTTTAATACGGACAGATTCCCTTGATAAACCATAATTTAAGTTAGGCCCCCCACAAGGTCGTACCCAGAATTTTTTTTTTGATTGGGGGGGAGTGAATTTACAAAAGGATTGTTTTTTATTAGGAGAGGGGGGTAAAAAAAATGCATCAAAAATTTGTATTTATTCATTTTGTTAGGTTTTTACAAGTCGGAAAAACCTTTCAGCGGGAGGTGGTGTCCAAAATCTCTAGCCCCCTGGATACAGTCTTGGCCCCTCAAATAAATTCCAGCCTACTATTCAAGTCCTTTTTTTTTGTATTTATGATAAATACCTGTTTCAACTTAGCCTACAAGTAGTTTGCTTTATAATTGCAAATTAAATTCCCAAATTCTTACTCATTTATAGTATTAAAGATAATTATCGCTTTCTACATCCTCATTTGCAAGCTGCACACGAAAACACGGTTAAATAAATGTCTTTTTCAGAGGACGGTTTACCAGGGTGTTAAATGGGTCAAACAAGGTGTCGACACCTTTTATCGGCTCTGAACAGAAGACATAATTTGAACTTATTAAATCCAATTCTCATCCAGGATCCCAAGTGGCTAGTGTTGATGAATTGAAGACATATTCGAATCAATAAATCTTGTAAGTTTGAAGTTTGAAAACTGATTACATCCTATCATCATGATTATGTAATTTTAATGTTCTTCAACTCCTAAACTTTGATTTTTTTTTTAATTTTTAGCATTTTCCTTTTTTAAATAGTAGATTGAAACAAACGCCTTTCTGATTAGTTTGTATTCGTAATAAAATTCCTTAGGGGATTGCTAAGGACGTATCTAGAATTTTGTTCAGGAAGGGGAGAGGGAGGAAGAGTTAAAAACCCATATATATGTCTTTATATTCATTTTTGCTATGTTTCCACATGTCGGACAAAATTTCAGGGGTGAGTCCAAACCCTAAGCCCCGCTTTGGATATGACTGCTGCAATAACTTCAATATGGTAAAGAGCAAACCAAATCCCATTCTAAAAGGAAGTAGATTTTTTTTTCAAAGGCAAGAAAAAGCTGACTCAGTAATGGGGACTATCATTTCGGTGATTCTTTATAGTAAATGTTTACTGTAGTAAATTTTATCTCAAAGAGAGAGGAAATCTTCTTAAATCACGTCAGATCGAAATGAAGTGTCTCATAAGAAGCATTGTGGTCAAAACCCTTTAGAGGAAAATTAGTAAAAACAGGCAAAATAAATACATCATAGACACTACTGTGTCTCATTTTATTTATTTGCCACTAGTTGGACACAGAAACACGAAACCAGCGTTTAAACCCCCACTCTCCCGTGGAAAATCCCCCAGCACAAAAAATTTAGCAGCCAGAGAAATAACGTACTATGTGATGGGGGTTATAACGTCACTCATTGCTACTATGCAGCATAAATATTAAATTAAGGTGCCTCCCGGAAAAGAGAAGAGATGGACCTTGCCATGAAATTCTTGGGGTATGGAAGGGGGGGGTAACAAGTGCTGCTATGAGCTTTGTTTTCACCGGAGGTTATGATAGCTTCAGCCACGTGAGAGATCAAGTCATGCAGAACTTCCATCTACATGAACAATATTATCCATCTCTGTTCACCTAAGTCTCTTTAGTAAAATTATTATTAAGAACTTTTTCGACAAAACTACTGCTCATCGAAAGTTTTGACTCAATAATTAAATTTTGTCCAAAATTCTACTTGCAATCCAATGCTTGAATTATCAAGCAGAAAATTGCACAAGAGCTCATATGGCACTTGTGACAAGGTCGGAAGAGCCAAGATCTTCTTCCCATAAAGTTTCATTACGACCTCTCCACTCTGAGCGTTTCTGGAGTATTCCGGTTTCAACCTCCAACTCCCCCCAACGTCACAAGATTCGGTCGGGATTTAAAATAAGAGCTTTGAGACACGGTGTCCTTCTATATATCAAATTTCATTAAGATCCGTTCTTAATGCCTCAAAAGTTAAAAATGCCTCATTCTCTCTAATTTTTCCGAATTAACCGTCCTTCCACTGTCCCTGATACGGCTGCCAACTTCCATCATCCTAGCTTATCTGGAAGTGCCCAAACTAGCAAAAGCAGGACCGACAAAATGACAGAAATTGCAATCGCTACACGTCACTTGGTAAATACCAGGTGCCATAAAAACTGAAAAGCTACCAACCAATACCAACTACATACTAATTACTGGTACATACTCTTTAACAACAATAAATCGGGCGTTTATTGGGCTGGTAGCCCACATCATATCTACGTTAAACCTGGGTGTGATTTGAAAAATAATCAGAAATTAAATTTTTTTTAAACAATTTTTTTTTAACAACAAGAGCTAAGAGCTCATATGGCACTTGTGACGAGGCTAAAAGAGCTAAGAGCCAAGAGCTCATATGTTAAGAGCTCTAACAAAATTCTAAGAATCAATAGTTTGATTTAAAAGGAAAATCAGAGGCTCAATGCCGGTCAGGATTTAAAATAAGAGCTCTGAGTCACAATGTCCTTCAAAATATCAAAATTCATTAGGATCCGATCACCCACTCGTAAGTTATAAATACCTAATTTTTTCTAATTTTTCCTCTCCCTTTAGCGCCCCAGATGGTCAAATCTGGGAAAACGACTTTATCAAGTCAATTTGTGCAGCTCCCTGACACGCCAACCAATTTTCACCGTCCTAGCACGTCCAAAAGCACCAAAATCTTTAAATCACTGACCACCTCCCAACCCCCCCCCCCAAAGAGAGCAAATTCAGTACGGTTGCGTCAATCATGTATCGAGGACATTTGCTTATTCTATCCACCAAGCTTCATCCCGATTCCTCCGCTCCAAGTGTTTTCCAAGATTTCCCCCTCCAACTCCCCCCAATGTCAAAAGATCTGGTTGGGATCTGAAATAAGAGCTCTGAGACATGAATTGCTTCTAAATATCAAATTTCATTTAGATCCGATCACCTATTCGTAAGATAAAAATGCCCCAATTTTCACGTTTTCCAAGAATTCCGGTTTCCCCCTCCAACTCCCCCCAATGTCAAAGGATCTGGTCGGAATTTAAAATTAGAGCTTTAAAGCACAAGATCCTTCTAAATATCAGATTTCATTAATATCCAGTCACCATTTCGTAAGTTACAAATCCCTCAATTTTCAAAATTACCCCCCCCCATCTCCGCCAAAGAGAGCAGATTGGGTCCGGTTATGTCAGTCACGTATCTTAGACTTGTTTTTATTCTTCCCATCCGGTTTCATCCTGATCTCTCCGCTTTAAGTATTTTCTAAGATTTCCGGTCCCCCCAACTGCCCACCCCCAATGACGCTGGATCCCGGTTGAGATTTAAAATAAGAGATCTGAGTTACGAGGTCCTTCTAAACATTAAGTTTCATGAAGATCCGATCACTCCTTCGTAAGTTAAAAATACGTCATTTTTCAGAATTAACGGATCCGTTCCAATTATCTAAATCACGTATCTAAGACTTCTGCTTATTTTTCCCACCAAGTTTCATCCCGATCCCTCCACTCTAAGTGTTTTCCAAGATTTTAGGTTTCCCCTCACAACTCTTCCCCCCAATGTCACCAGATCCGGTCAAGATTTAAAAAAAAGAGTTGTGAGACACGATATCCTTCTAAATATCAAATTTCATTGAAATCCGATCACCCGTTCTTAAGTTAAAAATACCTCATTTATTCTAATTTTTCAGAATTAACCCTCCACCCCCCCCCCCAGATACCTCAAATAGAACAGATTCGTTCCGATTATGTCAATCATTTATCTAGGACTTCTGCTCATTTTTCCCACCAAGCTTCATCTCGATCCCTCCACTCTAAGTGATTTCCAAGATTTTAGGTCCCCCCCCCAACTCCCTCCCCAATGTCACCATATCCGGTCGAGATTTAAAATAACAGCTCTGAGACACGATATCCTTCTAAACATCAAATTTCATTAAGATCTGATCAACCGTTTGTAAGTTAAAAATACTTCAATTTTTCTATTTTTTCCGAATTAACGGGCCCCCAATCCCCCCCCCAGATGGCCAAATTTTTAATTTAATCTGGTCTGGTCCCTGATACGCGTGCCAAATTCCATCGTCCTAGCTTACCTGGAAGTGCCTAAAGCAGCAAAACCGGGACCGACAGACAGACAGACCGACAGAATTTGTGATTGCTATATGTCACTTGGTCAATACCAAGTGCCATAAAAACTAAGGAATAATATTAAAACTTGAAAAAAAAAGAAATTATCCCGAATATGAGAAAGACTACCCGCTCCTCAAAATTTCACTATTTATGCTAAAGTTATACGTTTGTTAAAATTCTTTTAAAGCGATGCTGAAGCCCATTGAATTAGAATAAGATTTTTTTTTTTTTAAGACACTGTAGTCGATTACAACTCAATCGCTAAAACTGGTTAAAAATACGCCAAATCTTAAGAAAGGGTACTAGAACGTTCAATTTTCAATTGAATGAACCCCCTTCAAAATTTATTCAGCCACCCCTCCCATAAAAACCTTATTTCTTAATAATCGGCAACTTGTATAGCTTACAGACCTTACCCTGGGGGGGTGGAAGGGGGATTGTCAAACCTAGAGGCATGGCTATTTGACCTTTAGACTATTTTGAACAAAATGTCTTTTCAAAATTGTGATCGAATGTGTTTGTGGAAAAAATCAAAGTGGTGAGTGGCTTGTTTCCCTCCAATCACTTTTGTCTCTTGAAAAAGGCCCTAGAACCTTTACTTTCAAGTAGAATAAGCCCTTTTCGAAATTGATACGACCATTCCTTGTATATGAAGTGCCCCTTGCAAATAAATAAACAAATATTAATACACTGGACGCTTATGGCTCTTTACTATGGGAAACGCTATAGCATTGCCTCTGACACAGGTAAGTGGAACTTTCAATTCCCCTTCTAATGAAAATCCAGAATTATCCGGAGGGAATTTTGTGCATGGGGCATCATAGAGAACTATTTATGAGTTCAGTTAAATGTAATTTTATATCTACGATCTTTATTTTAATTTTTCTTGACAACACCATCATTAAACTCTATATAACACCCAGATCGACACTTTTGGTGGCATTTACCAGATGTTGGAATTCTTCTCTTGTATACTCCCCCTCCCAATTCTCTTTGTAAGTTTCTTAAACCGTTTGCTGATTAGCACAAGTACGAGGCTACTACAGCATCACAGAGAAATGTTTAATGGCCCATTTCAAAGCTCTTGATCATATATACGTGATTCTTGTAAAGGTTGTAATTTCGTAAATCTATCCATCGTAAATGTTATCTGGAACTAAAAATGGCACTTTTTTGGTGTCACTTCTGGAGAAGAAAGGGTGTGGAGCACAAACAAGGGAACTATTCACAATCCCCCTCTCGTATACTCCCAGTCAATTCACAAAGTTTCATATATCATCTGCTAACTAGCAGAGTTACAAGGCTATTACAACATCAAACAAATTTCTAAAGGCGAACTTTCCAAAGGGGGATTTTGCTAGAATTGTATTGAAATTGTATTGGGGATTTTTCCATAAATGGGGGAGTCCTCGGGAGAAACTCTCCACAGGGGAATCATCATCAGAAGAAATTATTCATGGAAAAATTTTCCACGGGAGAAACGTTCCATTGGGTGAGGAATTCTGGGGGAAAATTTTCCACTGGGGGGGGGGGGGTATGGCATGACTTGAAAAACAATCAGAAATAAAACAAAAATAAATCTTTTTTCGAATGAAAGTATGCCAAGCAGAATTTATCCAGTGGGATTGTTCACAAGAAATATTTGGGGGGATTTTAAAGCAAGGATAGAAATACCCGTGGTTAATCTAGGGAGGGGAATTTTAAACAGTAGGATCTTTCCACGGAGGAATTTTTTCGGGGGGATTTTCCATCGAGTGGGGAGGCAGATATCTCGGCAGTTTTTGAGAAACGATCAGAAATCAAAGTTTTTAAAAACGGTTTCTTAAGTTTTAAGAACGACTTAAAACGCCGGAAACGTTTAATTAGAATCAGTAGTTTTTCTAAAAGTAGTAAACAATTTAGCGTAAATCATCGGTGAGGTAGGTAAATTTCAAGAATTCTGTAGATGGACATAACTGAATCTCTGCCATGGAGCTCTTGTAAAATTTTCGTCTTGCTTAAGGCACTTTTCTAGATGGAAAAATATCTCTGCCCCCCCCCCCCCCGAAAAAAACCTAACCGGGCACTGGGTACTAACAATAAAACCCAATTAGCAAAGAATTGTTAAATTCGACTTGACAATACAACCAATTCATTGCTTTTCCCTAGAGTTGACCTTGACCCTTGTTGCTTATATTATTCCAATATTTTACTCTATCTTTTCTCTAAAATGGCAAGTTACGTTTACCTCTGAGGGCATATACCAAACATAAATATTGATATACTCATATCACAAAACCATGCTATTCGCACGATAAATATGAACGGGAAACACACTTGAAGTAATGTGGTACTATTAGAAACTGGCCGAGCGGCCCTTGGCTGGGCTCCATATGACGACAAATCAGATCCCCCTCATTGGTTCAGAAAGTATATCCTATTATTGTATTTCATTTCTTATATACGCATTTTGCAAGTGCTTGCATTACTAGAAGTTTTAAGATCACTTTATTCCTCAAAACCTCAAAAATCAATATTTTTTTCTTATGAGCCCCTCAATTGCTCAGTAATAAATTGACCATTGACCTTTTTTCAGGCCAAGTTTCATACATTTTCCTTGTACTCAAAATTTGTAACATTTTCGGGGTGGGGGGGGGTTGCCATTTGGAGTTCACTGAATTTCCTCAGAAATTGTATCCCACCCTGAAGTCAAAAAGTTTCAAAGTAAGGATATACACGGAGTAATTTTGCAGGCCAAATTTCATACATTTTCCTTATACTCAAAATTAGTAACATTTTTGGGGTGGGAGGTTGCCATTTGGAGTTTACTGAATTTTTCAAGCAATGATTCACAAGAAGTGGCCTTTTTCATAGTACGTCAAATTACTGGTTGTCTAAGGTAGTAATCACTGGTATGGGGAAGGGGACACCACACAATGTTTTAGCCTGCTAGTTAAAAATTTGAGTCGCTTCACACCACTATTCTACTGTTTCCTTTTTAATTAGTTAAAAAGTTAATTAGTTAATTAGAGGGGAGAGGGGAGTGGGTGGCCCGTTAATTTGGAAAAAAATGAAAAAAGGAAGCATTTTTAACTTACAAACGTGTGATTGGATCTTAATGAAATTCGACGTTTGAAAGGATATCATTTCTCAGAACTCTTATTTGAAATCCCAACCAGATCTGATAACATTGGGGGGAGCTGGAGGGGAAAATCTAAAATCTTGGAAAACGTTTAGAGTGGAGGGATCGGGATGAAACTTGGAGGGGAAAAAAAGCAGAAGTCCTAGAAACATGATTGACATAACCGGAACGGATCTGCTCTGTTTGGTGGAGTTGGGGGGAAGGGTTAATTTTGAAAAAAAATTAGAAAAATTGAGGTATTTTTAACTTACGAAGGAGTGATCGGATCTTAATGAAATTTGAAGTTTGGAAGGATATCGTGTCTCAGAGTTCTTACTTTAAATCCTGACTGGATCTGGTGACATTGGGGGGAACCCAAAATCTTGGGAAACACTTAGGGTGGAGGGATCGGGATGAAACTTGGTGAAAAAATAAGCACTAGTCCTAGATACGTGAATAACATAACCAGACCGGATCCACTCTCTTTGGGGGAATTGGGGGGGAGGGTTAATTCTGAAGAACTAGAAAAAATGAGATATTTTTACTTACGAAGGAGTGTTCAGATCTTAATGAAACTTTATGTTTGGAAGGATATCGTGTCTCAGAGCTCTTATTTCATATCCCGATCGGATCTGGTGACATTGGGGGGAGTTGGGAGGGGGGTTACTAAAATCTTGGAAAACGCTTAAAGTGGAGGGATCGGAATGAAACTTGGTGGAAAAAATAATCTTAAGTCCTAGATATAGATAGATAGAACGGACTAGATAAGTCCGTTCCGGCAGAACCGGAACGGATCTGCTCTCTTCGGGGGAGTTGGGGGAAGGAGGGCTAATTCTGAGAAATTAAAAAATTAGGTATTTTTAACTTACGAAGGGGTGATCGGATCTTAATGAAAGTTGATGTTTAGAAGGATATCGTGTCTCAGAGCTCTTTTTTTTTAAATCCCGATCGGATCTGGTTACATTTGGGGAGTTTGGGGGACCTAAAATCTTTAAAAATACTTAGAGTGGAGGGATCGGGATGAAACCTGATGAGAAAAAAATCGTAAGTCCTAGGTACGTGATTGGCATAACCGGAACGGATCCGCTCTCTTTGGTAGAGTTGCGGGGGGGGGGGTAATTATTAAAAATTAGAAAAAGGAGGTATTTTCAACTTACGAAGGAGTGATCGGGTCTTAATGAAATTTGACGTTTGGAAGGATATCATGTCTCAAAGCTCTTCTTTTAAATCCCGACCGGATCTGGTGAAGGCAAAGTTGGGGGGCGGAACCTAAAATCTTGAAAAACGCTTAGAGTGGAGGGATCGCGATTGAACTTGATGGGAAAATTAAAAACAAGTCCTAGATACGGGATTGACATAATCGGAACGGATCTGCTCTCTTTGGGAGAGTTGGGGGGGAAAGTTAATTCTAAAAAATTAGAAAAATGAGGTATTTTTAACTTACGAAAGAGTGATCGTATCTTTATGAAATTTCATATATAGAAGGACCTTGAAACTCAGATCTCTTATTTTGAATCCCGACCGGATCCAGTGTCATTAGGGGGGGGGGGTGGAAATCTTGGAAAACACTTAAAGCGGAGAGATCAGGATGGAACTTAGTGGAAAGCATAAGCACAAGTCCAATTTAGGCGACTGACATAACCAGACCGGATCCGCTCTCTTTGGTGGAGTTGGGGGGGGGGGTATTTCGGAAAAATAAGAAAAAATGACGTACTTGTATTTTACGAACAGGTGATCAGATCTTAATGAAATTTGATATCTAGAAGGATCTTGTGCTTTAGAACTCTCATTTTAAATCCCGACCAGATTTGGTGATATTGAAGGGAGTTGCAGGGGGAAACCGGAATTCTTGGAGAACGTGAAAATCGAGGTATCTTACGAATGGGTGATAGGATCTTAATGAAACTTGACATATAGAAGAATCTTATGTCTCAGATGCCCCATTTTCAATTCGAATCAGATCAAGAGGTATAGATGGTTGGAGGGGGGAAACAGAAATCTTGGAAACCGGAAATCTTGGAAAACGCTATCGGGATGAAACTTGATGGGATGAATAAACACAAGTTACAGATACGAGATTGACATAATTGGTACGAATCCCTTCTCTTGGGGGGAGTGGGGGTTGTTAATTTGGAAAAAATTAGAACAATTGAGGTATTTTAACTTAAAAACGGGTGACCAGATCTAAATGAAATTTGATATTTGCAAGGTACTCATGTCTCAGAGCTGTTATTTCAAATCCTGACCATATCTGTTGACATTGGAGGGAGTTGGAGGGGGAAACTGGAAGTCTTGGAAAACGCTTATAAATGTCGTGGATATGTGATTGACGTAACCGGACTGGACCCGCTCTTGGGGGGAGTTAGGGGGTGGGGTTCAGTGCTTTGGCGAGTTTGGTGCTTCTGGATGTGCTTGGACAATGAAAATTGGTTGGCGTGTCAGAAAGCTGCACAAATTGACTTTTTTCTCCGTTTTCTCCGTCGTGATTTCTCCGTTTTTACAATCTGGGGGGGCTGAAGGGAGAGGAAAAATTAGAAAAATTGAGGTATTTTTAACTTACGAGTGGATGATCGGATCTTAATGAATTTTGATATTTAGAAGGATCTCGTGACTCAGAGCTCTTATTTTAAATCCCAACCGGCATTAAGCCTTTGATTTTCCTTTTAAAGCAATCTATTGATTCTTAGAATATTGCTAGAGCTCATACCACATGAGCTCTGGGCTCTTCTGACCCCGTTATAAGTGCCATAGGAGCTCTTAGCTCTTTTAATATTAATGTATGGCCTTCTTGGAGATTATGAACATTTTAAGTGCGTGATATAGGCCTACACTACAAGATATTGAATGTTTAGATAGAATAATCATTTAAATCTTGAATATATAATATAGATTTATGATTTTAATAATTGTATTCCATGGCGTAACTTTTCCAGTAACTTTTTTCCAGTAACCAGTAGAACGTAGAGAAAATTTTCCAGCAAGGGGAAAGGGGGTGGTAAAAATCTATTGATGAATGACTCAAGTCAAATCTGATAAAGATTTCTACAAGAGACCTGCGGGTTCAGTGCATGGCAATGCGGCCTGGTGGGATTTTGGCCCTTTTTGGGCCAAATTTTAATTTTGCGCTAAATATTGGTAGAATTTCCTCTTTAATGCGAAAAGAGTGAGACTTCTTATTCTGCATAAAAGAGGAAATATAACTTACGATTTGTAGTCGAATAAGCCCCTATGACCATCCTCGGAAAAAAAACTTGGTATTTTTTTTTTTAGGAAATCCCTGCTCTAGACTTCCCAGGTATGCCTAATTTAATAAAGTAATTCAATCCAGATCCCCCTTTTCTATAATTACAAAATTTTTGTTTGTAAATAACTTAGCTTTAAAAAAAAAACTTTAAAAAGAGAAACAAAAATCAAACACTTCACAAACCAACTGCAATAAAATGTGAGCAATCAAAGATGATCGTAAGCGATGAATTTCGGAAAAATGCCAAACATCTTCCACCTCCGTGCAGAAACTGCAGCTACTACTACTAACAGCTCACCACAACAAAAAAAGCCGCCTGAGGCACTTTCCCAGGAAGTTCCCATTTCCATTAAACCTTTAAGAGATCCTCCCACCCCAGACGAGGACGACCGGCTTTCCTTTTAGTCCTAGACGGTTGGCCAAAAAGGACAATCTTCGGCAATCAGTCATCTTTCATCCGCAAAACGGGCCCTAAACATCTCAACCTTTCTTTCATTATAGCTTTAGAAAGCGGGATTAAATCACACTTTTCGTACAGCCTGTTGTATGAAATACGGTCAGTCAGTCGGGTACCCAGAAAAAACCGTCGGCAATTTCTCTGGAAAACATCTAGAAAATCTTCATCCACTCTTTGGAGCGCCCACGCTACAGTCATATTTGACCACTATCATCACTGCAGCTTCCAATATTCTAATCTTGATTTGTAGACTAATCTTCCTATTTTTCCAAACTAGTTTAACTGTGAAAAAACACCCCGAGCCTTGGATATTCTACTTTTAACATCTTCACTTCTATCACCGTCTTTACTAATAATACTACCAAGGTAAGTGAAGCTGCCCAACTCATCAATCCTTTCGTTACCCAACGTCACCTTTTCATCTTCACTTATTCCTAGCCTTACTGACTTAGTCTTCTTAACATTAATTTTCAAACCTATTCTAGCATCCAGAACTCACAAAACCTCTAAAAATTCGTTCATTTTGCTCAAACTTTCATCTAGGATACTTAAATCATCAGCATAATCTAAGTCCAGGAGAGTTTTTTCCTCCCCATTTGATTCCGTGGTCTCTCATTGCCTTTCCTGCGCTCCTTAAAACAAAGTCCTTCAAAATGATCCATACAAAAGGGGATAAAACATGACCCTGCTTACCTGCTGATTTAATACAAAACCAGCTACTAACCTCATTTTCTACCTTAAAAGCAGCAGTTTTATTCTCCTACATACCACTAATCACTTTAATATATTTGTCTGGTATATCATACAAGGTTAAGACCTTTGCTAAAGCTCTTCTATCAACAGAATCGAATGCTAGATCATAATCTACAAAACTGAGGACCAGAGGCGTTTGACAACTCAAGCACTTCTCAATTACTAACTTAAGAGTGAAAATCTGGTCGAGACATCCTCTACCTTCTCTAAAACCGCACTGTTCTTCTCTTAAACTTTGTCTACAGCATCTCTCGGTCTAAAAAGTATCGTCTCCTATACCGTGGTCATACTGGATATTTACAAATAGTGAACACCATTCTATCGTCTTTATCTTCTTTTAGTATGATACTGAACGATCCATTATCACACATATAAAATGCTGAATAGATACTATAAATTGACAACAGACGAATCATTCATCCAATCTTGACCTTTACTTCATTTTATTGACAATTTCTTCAAGAAATGAAAAGCATTTTGAAAAATCTCACAAAATGATGACATCAACTAAAGCAAAAAGAAAGAGAATTGTCATCTTTGTTATCAGCTTTGAATTAATTTCTTGAATGTGTGAAGGATAGAGGCATATGACAAAAACAAAAACACTGTCAAGTCAATTGTCCCATTATTAACGGTGGTTTATTCAAAGTAGCCAAGCAAACTTCTGTTTCCCGCTCACTTTCCGATGTTTTTTTCCCTTTTTTTGCAACTGACTCTTTTTTTGTCGCTTAGATACGGCTTGTCGCGAATCGTTTAGGTGGAGATTTCAATCGAATATAATTAAATAATTAAACCCCTTTAATTAAAGTTGGATTTAGCTACACTCCTAGGGTGGTATATCCACGGGGTGGCCAGCGTTTACCGGGTGTAATCGCCAGGGAGCTAAACGTCTAGAACCATCCACGGGCAAAAAAATACTACCAAATAGCATCAAATTGAGTGAAAAGAAAACGGATGGCGAGAGCATTTCTATTCATCGTAGATCAGTGGGTTAAATCTAGCCCTGGGCCTCGTGTCGTCAAGTTTTGAGCTTGGATACCCCTCTAATCAGCTAACTTATAGAATAACAAGCCAAAGGAGGCGATAATAGGCATGAGGTTTAAAAATATTAGGGCACGGTATGCATAAATTTGGTCACACAGATATGTCGCTTTGCACTTGAAAATTTCACAATTAACGAGAACCAAGCACATCATGTTATTACATTCTCAGGGTCATTTCTAGTTGAAGTATCCTCCCCCCCCCCCCAATTGACTAGATATTGTCCATAGTAATATAATAAAAAAAAATTATTGGATTTTGCTGGTTTGCATAGCCTTATGTACTTATTTGTCACCGACAGTTGATTTATAAGACCTAACAGTGTCAATTTCTTTCTAAATTAAAAAGACAGGGAGACAAGCGAACTTTTTACACAACCCATGGCTAAATCCAGGCATTAAGGGTAGCAAGGGAAGCTGACAGGTGCGTAAGTTGCTATGAAGCTGGGGGGCAACTGTCCCCTCCAGACTCGTATTCCCCCCGCCCCAGTTTGCCCCCCAGCTGCAATTTAGTTTCTGCAAAAAATCTGGTAAAAATTAAGATAAGCCTGCATAATTCAAGTATTCAGAGAAACAGGTCAGTTTTGTTAGTACATCTTTGCCTTTATGGTAATATATGACTCATCCCCCCCTGTAAACTCCCCTTCTGATCTCTAAGTCTTAGAAACCTGCTTTAGTCAAACTTTAGCATACATTTAACGGTTGAGGAAAGGGTAGTCCCCCTTATATACAGCATAGATTTTTTTGGTACTTCCTTCTTAGCTAGAACACACTCGACAACTTGTATTGCAAAGATGAAACAATAGCCGGTTTTCACTCCTTACACCAGATTAAATGAAAAAAACAAGTTTTTTTACTGAAAGTAAGGAGTGACATTAAAACTTAAAACGAACAGAAATTACTCCGTATATTAAAGGGACTTTTCCCTCCTCAACGCCCAACTCTTTACGCTAAAGTTTGACTCTTTCTCTCAACTTTACTTTTTAAAACAGTAGGAAACACACACATTCAGCAAACTTTCTTAGGGCTATATCTGGCCCCATTGCCGGGGGCTGAGATAAAATTGTGACAGAAGCAATTATTATATTTTGCAAGACAATTGAATATGGAATCAAATGTTTTTTTAAATTATTTGTCTGATAGGCTATCTGTCCAATAAGTAGGCTTAGCCTTAACATAGCCCATTTTATTGCACACTCAACACTGTCCTCAAACATAATGCTTAGGAAACTGGGATACAATTGTGACAGTAATTATTATATTTTGAAAGATTATTAAATAGGGAGTCGAACGTTTTTTTTTATTTGTCTGATTTTTGTCCAAAAAGTAGACCTAGCCTAAACACAACCCATTTTATTCCTCATTCTACATTGCAGAGGCGCCATTTGGGCCAAATCTTGGGGTGGGCATGAACTCCATTTTGCCCCCCCCCCACTTTCACGTAAGAAAAAATGCGAGTTTTGGTAGCACATCGGTCGAATATTCTAAGTAAAAACTCATTTTCAGCACCCGTGTGTTGCGTGGAAATGTACTGTAACCCAATATGGAACTCAGCCACACTGACCTCTAAGATTAATTTTAACATCAAAGATCATAATCAACGAGGTTAAGTGATTAAACTGAAAGTGGAAAATTCAATCAGACTAAAGGCTGGCCCTCCTCAGCGAGAAACTTTCTTATTTAAGTAAACAATACGTCCGTGAAAGTAATAGGCGTGCAGTAATTTCAAATCAATTGGACAGAATGGATTATGTTAGATAAAATGGATTATTATGGCCGGCAAAGGGCCCTTTGTGGTGGAAGCTTGGGCCCCCTGAAAAATCTGGGGTGGGCATTTGCCCACCCCTGACCCCCGCAAATGGCACCTCTGCTAAATTGTTCCAAAACATAATGGTCGCTACCGTGACAATTACACCCCAGCCCCTCTATTCTGGCTTGGAGGTGATTTCCAGGCTCCATTAGAGGCGGGGGACGGTACAGAAGAGACCATACACAATTTTTTGGTACTTGTCTATTAGGCCTATATAAAACACACTCGAGAAGTGAAGTTTGGTTAATACTAATGAAACAAAAATATGATGAAAATAGAATGCTGTATTACCAAAATTTTTCTGTTGACAGACTGCAAACGGTTTTTCTGTTGCACAGAAAACACACACACTTCAAGGAGGTAGTTTTACCAATCGGCAACCGTTTGTTTAGAAATGCCTAGCACTTGTTGACACCAGGCCACAGGCAACAATTCGTAAACCTAGAAATAATGAAACGAACTACAGTAACCAATGGTATTTTACTTTTAGAAAAACGTACTGACACGTAAATTGACGGTTTTCAAACATGGCCTAGTAATAGACTTAAATTGAGTGACTTCTCGCTATCTCGGAAAGGAGTTAGGTTAGGAAAACGGAACTTTTAGGGATAGATCTACAGGCTAAAGTATGTCCCAGGAAAGTGTTTTAAAGTACCCACCTTCACTCCTTCTCCCTCTAGAGGGCCCTGAAATTCGCCAACATGACAGGTCTAAACCTATTGAAATTTTGACAAAATAACGTTTTATTTTAATTTTCATTTACCAGTTGCCTTTTCTCTGCCTTTAGTCCTGAAAATGCAATTCCTATTATTTGAGTAGAATTCTGAGCCATATCAATTTTTTTCAAAATTCAGAGGATGTATTTGCATATCTTTAAAGCCTTATAAATTAAAAAAGTTGTGAAGCTGAAAACAACTGTGTTGTACTTTATTCAAGTAGAAGATCTATTTTGCAAGGTTTCACTTTTATAACAAACATATTTTTGAAGGTCATCAAAGGTCAGGGCCCTCTATAGGGAGAAGGAGTGGAAGTAAGTACTTCAAAATACCTTCCCGGGACATACTTTATCCTGTAGACCCATCCCTGAAAGTTTCATTTTCCTAACCTAACTCCTTTCTGAGATAGCAAGAGGTCAATCAACTAGAATTTTACCAAGAATTCTATTTTCATCATATTTTATTGTCATTAAACTTCGCTTCTCGAGTGTTTTATATAATAGACAAGTGACATTTTTTTTTTTTTTTTTACTAATTTGACGTTCCATATCGGATCACGGTCAATGTTGGTATTACCGAACAATTTTTTGGGGTCATGAAACTAACATTAATATCCCAGATGCATTTTGACTTTTTGAACATCTTTTCTCTCTTGCAAAACTACCGCAAACTTACCGTTATGGAGTTATTTCGGCCCAAATATTCTTGTATTTATACATATAGAATTGCAATCATTTCTGTTTTCATTGATAGGAAATTTAGAATTGCCAACATTTAAAGACCAAAATTGCTCTGTGGCTTTTAGAGACAATTTTTTTGTTAGGTTGAGTTTGTAGTAGTTTTGCAAGAGAGAAAAGATGTTCAAAAAGTCAAAATGCATCTATTAACAATAGTTTCATGACCCAGAAAATTGTTCCGGTATACCAACATTGACCCAGATCACTTCCAAGAATAGCCTACAATTAAAAGTGACTGACTTTTTCCGTGCTTACCTCTTTAATTCCATTACCCAAATTCAAATTAATACGCAAAAAGTGAACTGAAATAGAAAATTTTGCAACCTGTCTGCTGCAAACCTGAAACGCCTTAAGATATTTCAAAGCAAGCTTGTGACAAAAATATTCCCAAGAAAACAATTTAGCGTCAGCCAATCAGCGTAAACCTGCAATAAAATCAATATGCCGGGTTTTTATCTTATCTTACATGACGTGAAATCCGTGAATAAATATATTTTTGTTGCTGGAAGTTAAATTTTTTGGCTCCTTACACCGGATGCCAAGAACAAATTCTGAAAAATATTGGGAAATGGGAGCTGTGGTTATATGCGAAATAACGGTTCATATATACCTATGGGCATGGACAAGGGGGGGGGGGTGACTTACGTGGGAGGATCTTTTCATGGGGATTTCCTAGCATTATTTAAAAAAAAAATCAACTGAAAGTAGGGAGCTACATTAAAACTAGAAACGAAAACAATTTATTACGTATGTGAGGAGCTTTGCCTTCTCGTCAATACCTGTCTCTTTAAGCTAAAGTATTTTTAGTCATTTCAAAAGAGATATTTATTCTAATTAAATGGCCTTTGTGATTCAGGAGTATTCTTAAAGAAACTTTAGTGTAAAGGTCCAGGCATTGACGAGGGACTGAAACCCTTCATATAACTATATATACCTTTATATAACTTCATATAACCTAACTTTCAGTTGAAAAATACTTGCTTTTTCTATTTTTAAGCTTCAATATCCCCCCTTGCTTTCAGTGTTTAAAAAAAGATTGTTTATTTATTTAATATCTTTTAATTTCAACTTTTGCAGGGTCAAATTTGGCTCACCGTGCATGAAAAATTAAAATAAAATTTGCATATCAATTTGCCAGATTTATTCTGTATATGAAGGGTTGCCCTTTCTTTAATACCTTGCTCTTTACGTTAATGGTATTAGCACTTGAAAAATTCGTCTTGGCATTATTTCATTTGAATAAGACTTTAATCTGTATTCGGTATCTAGATCACTCCAGAAATGCCTCCTTCCGTAGAAAGCAGCACAGGCGGAAAAAACCCTGGATATTTCCCCCTAAACATTTCCACGTAAAAAATTTGGCAAAGAGAATGTAAGACAATCAAAACAAATTTCGTATAGTAATTCTATCAAATCCCCCAGTGTATCATTTCCCCTTGAATATTCATCCCCCAGTAATTTTCCCCTCCAAGAAAGAGGAAATTTTCCCCCAGGAAATTTTTCTCTCCAATAGCAATCCACCCAAATCACAACCCTCCTTCACCCCCCCCAAAATGTCTGTATACTTCCTAATAACAAATACTATATGCAATAAATGGGTGAATTTTATAACTTACAGGCCTCTCTCCACGGACCGTCAGGGGGGAGAATGTTTTACACCAAAAAACAATGGTTATTTAATCTTTTAACTATACTGAAGAAAATGGTTCTCTCAAAATTTTGATCAGATAATTTTGAGAAAAATGGACATGGGAGGGAGTCAAGTTGCCGTCCATTCTTGTCGGTCACTTAAAAAGAACACTAGCATTTTCAATATCCGTTTGAATAAGCCCTCTCCTGATATTCTAGGACATCAGACAAAATGCTGAGACATTCTGTTAAAAATAGTTCGAGTCAGATAACAAAACTCTTGTGCCGACACAGCCCCTAGGGCCCCAGGGCAGGTGTATTAAGTTATGCCCTGAGGACATATACGGTTCTTATGGAAGGGATACTCATAAGAACTTCTGAGAGGGCTCATTTGATTGGAAATTGAAAGCCCTTGTTAACTGTGTAAGAGTCAAAAGTGATCGGAGGGCAGCTGCCTTCCTTCTCGCCCTTTTCTCCAAATAAGTCTGATACAAATTTTGAAATAGCAATTTTGTTAAAAATAGTTTAAAGATCTTTTAATAGAAATTCCTGGATCGACAACCCCCCCCCCAGAGAATGGGGGCAGGCGTTGTAATTTATGCCCTGGGGGCAAATATTGTTCTTATAGAATGGAGGCTCGTATAAACTTCAGAGAGGGCTCACCTAATTGGTAATTAAAAGTTCCACTTCCCTTTTTCAGAGTCAGAAGAGATCGGAGGTCAGCTGTCCCTCCCACCTACGCACATTTTCCCCAAATGCATCAGATAACAAATTTGAGATAGCTAATTTGTTAAAAATAGCTCAAAGGTCAAATAGCGAAACTCTGATGTTGAAACAACCCCCAAGGACTCGGGGACAGGCGTTGTAAGTTATGGCTTGGGGGCATATAAGATTCTTATGAAAGGGAGGCTCGCATAAACTTCACAGGGCTCATTTGATTGGAAATTGAAAGTTCTAGTTATGTAAATGACTAAAAACAACATCTTTGGTGTCATTTCTTAAGTAGAAAAGCTTGGGAATGTAAAACGGAATCATCATTATAATATTTATGGTCCAAAACTCTTAACTGGAGGTTTGCAAGATCACCTTTCGTATGCTCCTCCTTTAAGTCCATTTAATAAGCTGCGCAATTAAGGTATAAACACCGACATATCACATCAGATTAATTGAGGCATGGTTCTGTTAGTTCAACGTTGGACTTCAAATTAGTGTCTTGGGTTCAATTCCTAATTTATGTTCAATCACAGTTTGTCCCCTTCTATAAGATTATTTTCAGATAATTTCACTCTTTTCACAAATTCGATGCACAAACTTTTAAAATCATGTCCTGGGAAAGAAAAGGTTTGCCAAGCGTTTTGATCCAAAAGGGAAAAGGGGTCATCCAGTTCTTGGTTTGCAACGACATTCTTGTTAGATCGCTAAGTCCATACCTAAATGTCTGGCGTATTTTTTTCAAAATCCTGGGGGGGGGGAGTGAAATCTAACGTAAATTTTCCCAAATCAAGCGAAAATGACAGAGAATACTGAAAAACGAGCCAAATAGCAATAAATAAGGTAAAGATGTACTAAAAAAATTGACTTGTTTCAGTGGATGCTTGAATTATGCAGGTTTATCTTGGTTTCGACAAATTTTTGTATGAACTAAACTTCATATGGGGGGGGGGGACTGGGGTCTGGGGGGAAAATATGGTCTGAGAGAGGCAGTTCCCTCCACTGTCACATATGATATTATGTTCATGACCCCAACACCTTTCCACTTTGTGGTTGGAGAAGTGTAGACATATGGCTCTGGAACCACTGAAAGTTGTATATAAAAAGAAGAATTACTTATTGTTATTTCTGAATATAAACAACAGTATTTCTAAATTCCTACCGTCTTTCCTGTAATATCTGAAGGTCCGTGTAATTTAACTTGTGTATTTTGCACATTTCACTCATTTTTGCAACTTTTCGAAAATAAAAGGCTCCTAAATATTTTAATTTGTGCTTACATCCTTCTTTGTCGCTTGAAAATGACATGAATATACTTTTACAAAATCTATGTTTACCCCTTTGTTACAAAATAAACTTTAGCAGGCTATATTCCGTAATGTGTGGCATAGACAATGTTTCAAATTTACTCGGTATTGCATCCTTTAAAGGAATAAAACAAAAAATTCTGGAGCCATAAATAAACACAAAATTCTGCCCCTTTCTCCTTTGCGTTCTCGCCGTGATTTGAGTAGAAAAAAAAAATTAGATTCGTACAAATTATGCTGGGGAACATTGATACGCTGCATCAATCAGCCGATCAACTTGCCTCCAGTGACCATGTGTTATTTAAACTAACTTAACATCAAAGCTGGAAATAGCTTAAATAATCAAATCTAAATTAGTTTACTTACTGAAAACGCTGAACAAAGTGTGGTGGTACTTAAGAAACTCAAAACTAGCACTTCTTTTACACTCAAACCCGATGTTAAGAAAAAAAAATCATTTATAAATCCCAGGAACCGGGGTACTCACGCCGTGAAATATCCTCCCAAGAAAATATGACAACCAAGAAAAAGTCTCCAGCATGCAAAATTTAGCAGACACACAAACAGTACAAAAAAGGTACCTCAAAATGTCAATCAGATGTCTAAGGGGGTAAAAAAACGACAGGATATCAAGAACAGATTTGGATAGGCGCTTGCTGGTATCCTAAGAGTTTAGACTTATAAAAAGAGCCAGAAATGTCAATTTCCGATAGAATAAACATCTTCCGATGTTTCTATGACCACAAGGGGAGGGGTTGGTTATGAGGAAGGGGCAGCACCCCTCCGATGCAGAATAAATGCTGCTAATTTTGGGGTTTAAGGCCACTCTTTACTTTCATAATATGAGCGTAGACCAGAAATCAAGAGTGATTAAATACCAATGTCTACCTCCATTACCGCCCTCCCCCTATTCTTAACAATTAATTCTATATTTTCCTGTGGACTCAATGAGAGTTAGGATGCCTTGGCATTAAAATGTACCCTTTGAGGCATCTGCCGCCCTAAGAACAGTGAAAAGGTGCGGGAGGGGGGTGTTTGCCATCCAATAAATTTTAAAACTTAACAAGGGCATTAGGAATTTTGATTTCCAATTGAGTAAGCCTCCTTCAAAGTCTAAACGGCCACCCTTCCCGTAAAAATCTTATGTCTTAACGATTTTCTTATTGAAAATGCTACCCTCAGATTCAGCTTATCAGACAACCCTACTGTATAGGTATCAAGCTGTTATATATAATTAAATAAAAAAAACTAGTTTTTTTTAACTGAAAATAAGGAGCGACATTAAAACTTAAAACGAACAGAAATTACTCCGTATATGAAATGGGTTGTCCCCTCCGCAGTCCCTCGCTCTTTACGCTTAAGCTTTTAATTGTTTTAAAAAGTAGAATTGTGGCAAAGAGTCAAAATTTAGCGTAAAGAGCGAGGGACTGCGGAGGGGATAACCCATTTTATATACGGAGTAATTTCTGTTCGTTTTAAGTTTTAATGTTGCTCCTTATTTTCAGTTAAAAAAACTAGTTTTTTTTTTATTTAATTTCTGAACGTTTTTGAATTAATGCATGTTTGATTTTGGCTCTCCGCACATAAATTATTGAAATGAAATTAGTATATTAATTTTTTTTGGGCTAAATGGCTTTCTCTTAGTTTTAATCAGACGATTTTGAGAAATAAGGGGTGGGGAAGGAGACCTAGCTGCCCTCTAATTTTTCGGTTACTTAAAAAGGCTACTAGAACTGTTAATTTTCAACGAACGTTTTTCTTAGTAAAAAATATACGTAACTTAAGAATTAACTTACGTAACAAACTTTTATATTCTTATATTTTTATTATGTGTACGAGGGGGTTTGTACCCTCGTTAATACCTCGCTCTTTACACTAAATCGTAAGTTTTGTCCCAATTCCTTAAGAATGACCCCTGAATCAAAAAGGCCGTAGAATAAATAGTTGAAATTACTAAAAATATTTTAGCATAAAGAGCGAGGTATTTATCTCCTCCTAAATACCTCGCTCTTTATGCTAAAGTATTTTTAGAACCCCTCATATGCGTAATAATCTCTGTTCGTTTTAAATTTCAATGCTATTCCTTACTTTCATTTGAAAAAACGTTTTCATGTTTATTTTTTCATTGTTTTTTTTTTATAGTAATGGTAGAAAATCCTGCGCCCTTTTCATTGAATTTTTCTTCTCCCATGACATATTCCTCAAAGGAAAGATCCTCCCACAAAGCCCTCTCCCATCTACCCCACCCCCAAACCAAAAAATCCCCATGAAAACGTCTGTACACTTCCCAATAACCATTACTATATGTAAACACTGGTCAAAGTTTGTAACTTGCAGCCCCTCCCCCAGGGATTGTGGGGGAGTAAGTGATTCCCAAAGACATAGTTATTATGGTTTTCGGCTTTGCGGAACAAAATGGCTATCTTATAATTTTAGTCTGTTGACTTTTGGAAAAAAATTAGCATGGGAGGGGGCCTATTTGCCCTCCAATTTTTTATCACTTAAAAAGGGCACTAGAACTTTTCATTTCCGTAAGAATGAACCCTCTTGCGACACTCTAAGACCACCTGGTCGATACGATGACGCCTGGGGAAAAGAAAAAAAAACAACAAACAAACAAATAAACACGCACCCGTGATTTGTCTTCTGGCAAAAAAATATGAAATTCCACATTTTTTTAGATAGGAGCTTGAAATTTTTGCTATAGATTTCTCTGATATGCCGAATGCGATAGTGTGATGTTCGTTAAGATTCTATGACTTTTAGGGGATGTTTCCCCCTTTTTTCCAAAATAGGGCAAATTTTCTCAGGCTCGTAACTTTTGATGAAAAAGACTAAATTATTTGAAACTTATATATTTAGAATCAGCGTGAAAATTCGATTCTTTTGATGTATCTTTTAGAATCAAAATTTCGTTTTTTAGAGTTCCGTTTACTATTGAGCCAGGTTGCCCCTTACTACAGTTCTTTACCACGAACTGATTGAAAAAAAAAATAATTCGGTATTTCGGGGCTTCTGACATTATTACTCCTTTGCGGAAGTTAGGCTCAAAATTGAAAAAGGATTATATTTTTTCTCTGGGCCCCTTCCACCTCTTAGTTCGTTTATTTTCCCGTTAGTTTTCACCTGTTTTCGCTTTATAGTTGTTTATCTCTTAGCAGTTCTTTCGTTAGTTGAGTTATGGTTGTGGTATATATGTTTTATCGCTCGTATAGTTGTGTTATTTTCAAATTATACTCCATAATAAAAGGCTCCGAACACCCAGCATTGTATATTAAGCTCTGAATTTGACGTTTTTTTCTAACGTGACCAGATTCGTCCTGCGCCCTTTTCATTGAATTTTTTCCCCCAAGGCATATTTCTCCAAGGAAAGATCCTCCCACATAGCCCCCTCCCTCAACCCTACCCCAAAAACCAAAAACATCCCCCTTAAAACGTCCGTACACTTCCCAATAACCATTATTATATGTAAACACTGGTTGAAGTTTGTAACTTGCAGCCCCTCCCCCAGGGACTGTGGGGGAGTAAGTCATCCCCAAATACATATTTATCATGATTTTCGACTAGCCTATGCTGAAGAAAATGGCTATCTCAAAATTTTGATCCGTTGACTTTGGAAAAAAATGAGCGTTGGAGGGGGCCTAGATGCCCTCCAATTTTTTTGGTCACTTAAAAAGGGCACTAGAACTTTTAATTTCCGTTATAATGAGCCCTCTTGCGACATTCTAGGTCCACTTGGATGATACAATGACCCCTGGAAAAAAAAAAAAACAAATAAACACGCACCCGTGATTTGTCTTCTGGCAAAAAATGCAAAATTCCACATTTTTGTAGATAGGAGCTTGAAACTTCTAGAGTAGGGTTGTCTGATACGCTGAATGCGATGGTGTGATTTTCGTTAAGAGGCTATGACTTTTAGGGGGTGTTTCCCCCTATTTTCCTAAATAAGGCAAATTTTCTCAGGCTCGTAACTTTTGATATCTAAGAATAAACTTGATGAAACTTATATATTTAAAATCAGCATTAAAATGCAATTCTTTTGATGCAGCTATTGATATCAAAATTCAATTTTTTAGAGTTTTGGTTACTATTGAGCCGGATCGCTCCTTACTACAGTTCGTTACCACGAACTGTTTGAAAATATGGAAATCTGCTCTTTTTTTGCCAGAAGAAAGATCATGCATGTGTTTTTTTTTCTTCTTTTTTTTCACAGGGGTGATTGTTTAAAACCAATTATCATAGAAGATCGGTAGGGAGCTCATTTGATCGTAAATCAAAAGTTCTAGCTACCCTTTTTAAGTGACAAAATATTGGAGACCAGTTAGCACCCCTCCCCACCCATAAGCACTGGCAAGGTGGGCCTTCCCCCTGAAAATTTGGTAAATAAAGTAATTATATGGAAACCATAGGAAAGAGAGTAGAATAGGGAAAAACTAAGGAAAAAATGTTTTTGCACAGATTTTGACCCTTAACGAGGAAAATATAAGTTCTAATTTGTGACTGAGTGACTCCTAGCCAGTTTTCCAAAAATATTTTTTTTTATCCTAAATATGTATCTGTATATTAGTAATTAGTGCAGTTATTGGAATACAAGAAAGTTCGTGCAATTATAAAAAACACAAGAAAAATTACATAATAAGGGGCAGTTTTGGTAAGAATATACCGTCAACTTTTGTTTGCATTGCAAGAGTACCCATGATTTGATATATGAAGCCATTATAAACAGAAATGTTTCCCCTGAACAGAATGATGGGAATTTCTGTATTTTTCCCCTTGAACGGATATTTTTTTTTTTTTTTTTTTACTATCAATTTTTTTCAGGAGTGATTGTATTTATGTAGTTGTCACTTTGAAAAAGATTTAATTTTTTACAATTTTGAAGTACAAATATTCTTTTAAGCACTGAGTTTAAAGGCTTAAATATTTTGGCATTGGATAACTAAGTTCAAACTGTCGATATTGTTGAATAATATCCGTCCAACGATTCAGCATTGCTCAACACAATTGAATGCTGGGAGTTTACATCTTAGTTTTGTAAGTAGTCTATTATTTTGTGTATTTTTTGTAATTACTTACTTTTTTCATTTTTATATACTTTTTCTTTAACTGAAATACTTTTTCCACTGCCTTTAGAAAATATTTGTCTCTGAGTTTCATTAAAGAAAGAACAAGTTTTTACAATTGAAAGTTAGGAGCAACATTAAGACTTAAAACAATCAAAAATTATTACGTCTATGATGGAGCTTGTCCCCTTTTCAACACCTCGCTCTTCACGCTACAATTTTTTGGCTCTTTAGGAAAAAGTTAGTTATTTTTCTATTTAAACGACCCCAGTGTTTCAGGAGTCATTTTTAAAGAATTGGGACAACATTTAAACTTTAGCGTAGAGTGAGGTTCTGGGTCAATACGGTCTCCCCTGGCAAAAAATAAATAAATAAACAAGCATCCGTGGCTTTTCTTATGGCAAAATTCAAAAATTCCACATTTTTGCAGATATGAGATATAAGCTACTTCTACAATTGGGTTCTTTGATGCCCTGAATATGAGTGTGTGAACTCTATGACTTCAAGGCGTCTTTCCCTCTTTTTTTCTAAAAGCAGACAAATTTTTTCTCAGGCTCGTACCTTTTGATTGGTAAGACTAAACTTATATATTTGGATTCAGCATAATCAGCCAATTCTTTTGATATATCTATTGTTATCAAAATTCCGTTTTTTAGGATTTTGGTTTGGTATCTTTTAGGAAGTCAAGACTGCCTAGACTCTCAGGCAGGTTGACCAAAAATTTAAAATTGACGTAGGACGATTAGATTGCCTGGAATGAGAGGTTAACACGGGACGCTTCCCTATGGTCTCAGGCAGGTTCAACCAAGAATTTAAAATTGAAACATAATACCGTTAATTTGCCTAGAATTAGAGGCAAACAAGCGTCTAAAGACAAAAAGGGGCCATTCTTAAATGAGTGTCAGGCAAGGCAATTGATTCAATTTATAAACTTTGACATTCGCTAGACTAATAGAACAGTTAATTTAATACAAATTGAATAACAAGTTGACTGAAATTGTAAAGGAGAACAAGCGTCCAAAGTCTACAAGGGCCTCCTATCTGCCTTGAAAGTTATGCAAGTGAGCCCCAATTATAAGCTAAGACAGTTGGGCTCGCAAAAAAATCAACTCTCTGTGCTTGTGTCTTGGGTTGGACTGTCTAGGCTTTTTCACAAGCTCAGGTAGTTAAACGTAACAGATAACAAACGTTCACAGATTTAATAAGAAGAACTGGGTTTTTCAACACAAGGCAAGAAGTAGCATCAAAACTTAAGACGAACTGAAATTATTACGCATATAAAGATGGTTGCCCGCTCCTCAATATCTCGCTCTTTAAGCTAAGCTTATTTTCAAACTTAAGTTTTTTTTTTTACTAATTAAACCACTTTTGCGTTTAAGGAGATTAAAAGTTTTGGTCTTAGAGTTGTGGTTACTATTTGATGAGTCACTCCGTACTTGCAGTTAATTGTGTACAAAATATCATCAGTATCATTACTTGCTTGAAGACCGCTGAAAGACTTTTAAACAGATATTTACTTTGTGCTGGCCATTCATGAAATTAACTGCTCCTAAGACATTTAAATTTTTCTTTTTGTTGGGGGTGGGGATGGTCATGCTTTTTCAGCAATGGACTAGCTTATAGAATCCATTGGACAATGGAAAATGCTAAGATTCAGCTTATTTAAGCTAGTTATATAGATTTAACATTTACATTTAGAAAATCTTTTATATATAACATTTCATTTGCATTTATTTTTTCTCCGCCTTGAGATCGTTTTCCACACCAGAGATTCCCAAATTTTTCAAATTTCTTTAAAAGTTTTCAGTTTTTAAATTTTCCGGCCAAATAATTTATGTCAAATAAATTTTTTAATGCACTTTTTGTCAATTAACGAAAATCACACCATCGCATTCAGCATATCAGACAACCCTACTCTAGAAGTTTCAAGCTCCTACCTACAAAAATGTGGAATTTCGTATTTTTTGCCAGAAGACCGATCACGGGTGCGTGTTTTTAAAAAAATTAAATATGCAAATTTACTTTTAAGTATTCATGTGAGGAGAGCCAAAATCAAAACATGTATTAATTCAAAAACGTTCAGAAATTAAATAAGAAAAATATGTTTTACTGTTTTAAAAAGTAGATTTGAGTGAAAGAGTCAAAAACGTTCAGAAATTAAATTTAAAAAATGTGTGTTACTGTTTTAAAAAGTAGATTTGAGTGAGAGTCAAACTTTAGCGTAAAGATCGGAGCGTTGAGGAGGGAACAGCCCCTTTCATATACGGAGTAATATCTATTCGTTTTAAGCTTTAATGTCGCACCTTACTTTCAGTTTAAAAAACTTATTTTTTGTTTAATCTTTCACTAGATTGATCTCAAGAATTTCCTAAGCTCCTCTTTGAAAAATCCCTTAATTTTACAAAATTTTTGTTTTGATTCCGTTTTGTATTCTAATCGAGAAATACTAAGAAAAGTATAAAGGTTGGTATGAGTTTAGATTATTCAAAATTATTTCATTTACTTAGAAATTTATCTAATGTTGTTATGACGTATTACATTTCTTGGAATCCAATATGTAAATTTAAGTTTCGCTATTCTATTTCCAATAATGAGCTGTGCTCTAAGAAACAGAAGTTTAAAGAATGGATCATTTCACGGATGTTAGTTAACTGCTGTAAACACTACAGTAAGGAGGCTTAGTGCAAGTAAAAACAAAAATGATGCGGATTCGGAGTTTGACAATTACTTCTTAGGCTACACACAGAGCTTATTTCATAAGTTTTGTAATTATAATTTGATCTAAAAAAAACATAATGAATCTGCAAAGATGATATGGGATCGTAAATGTTTAATACCTTTACTATAGACATGAGCTATAGGTATTTATCAGAGTTGCTGGAACATTTCATAGGGCCTTGGCACGGGTGGTCTAGCTATTATTCACATTAGGATGCACAAAAAATTATTGCTTTTTCGTTTTATCTGGACTATTGGTCTACGACTACCGTTGCCAATGGGATACGGCTGTATAATTTTTTTTC
Source organism: Artemia franciscana (assembly GCF_032884065.1). NCBI lineage: Eukaryota > Metazoa > Arthropoda > Branchiopoda > Anostraca > Artemiidae > Artemia > Artemia franciscana. The sequence goes on from NW_027062863.1 coordinate 75,604, forward strand.
TACAACTCAGAGGGCAATTTACACAGTTGTACATTCGAAGATTTCATGGTACAACGTACAGTCCAAATTTTCCTGCAGATGTTGATACATTTGCAATTTATTCATCTTTTCTGATTCATACACCTGACCAGTTTTTTATATTTTTGTCAATTCATTTCTTCTAGGATGTTAGCAAAAGAAAAGCCAAGGACGTCAAACAAACGAAAAAAAAAAACAGAAACAAGACCCTTGACCCTAATTCATGTAAAACCAGACAAACATTTTTGAATAATTAAGGACTGACAAAATGGTGCCGGGAATACCAGTTTTAGAGAGTGCGCCAGAGAAATTTAACAACAACAAATCTTGTTCAATTCTAATTCGGGGTGTGAATAAACATAGTTTTTTTTTCTTACTTTTCTCTACTGGCTCTTTATATTGCCATACTTTTTAGATGGAATACAAGTGCAACAGGTAACCAGAGGCTGCGCATTAGCGCTGCATGAGGAAAGAGAAATATGCTTTCCGTGAATTTGTTTTTTCATTTTCATTGATTTCTTTTTCAAGCCGCTTCCTACAGAAAGGGTGTGAATAGAAGCTTCTGAAAGAGTTCATTTAATAAGAAATTTGACACGTTAAGGCATGTTCTCTGGTTAAAAGTTAAACATTTATTACGGGAGGGCTAGGGAGCTAAGTTGTCCAAAAAAGGCCATCCCTTTTTTTTTCAGGTAATTTCGTAACTGCTTAGGCTAAGAGGAGATTAATACACACACAAAATTTTAAGCACGCCCCTCACTCCCCCTTCCCACAAAAAAGGGCCGATGAAAGGACTTAAAAATTTCCCAATCAGTTCAGAACAGATTTGATGATGTATATGAGGGGGCGGCCTGCCTCCTAAGCCTCAAATTCTTTAAGCTAAATTTTGACTTTTTTTCGTCCAAGACTAAGCGTAAAAAATCAAACAGTTCGTGGTAACGAACTGTAGTAAGGAGCAACCCGGCTCAAAAGTAAACGAAACTCTAAACACGGAATTTGGCACGAAGAGAATCGGATTTTTATGTTAATTTTAAATATACGAGTTCCATCAAATTTAGTCTTACTCATCAAAAGTTACGAGCCTGAAAAAATTTGCATTGTTTTGGAAAATAGGGGGAAACAACCCCTAAAAGTCATACGATCTTAACGAAAATCATACTATCGCATTCAGCATATTAGAGAGCCCTGTTGTAAAATTTCAAATTCTTATCTACAAAATGTGGAAAATGTGGATCGGTCTTTTTGCCAGAAGACCGATCACGGGTGCGTGTTTATTTGTTTGTTTGTTGGTTTTTTCCCAGGGGTGATCGTATCAATCTAATGGTCCTAGAATGTTGCGAGAGGGCTCATTTTAACGAAAAATTAAAAGTTTTAGTCCCCCTTTTAAGTGACCAGGAAATTGGAGGGCACTTAGGCCCCCTCCCTCGCTCATTTTTTCCCAAAGTCGACGGATCAAAAATTTGAGATAACTATTTTGCTCAACATAGTCAAAAAACATAATAACTATGTCTTTGGGGCTGACTTACTCCCCCACAGTCCCTGGAAGAGGGGCTGCCGGTTACAAACTTTGACCAGCGTTTACACACAGTAATGGTTATTTGGAAGTTTACAAACCTTTTCAGGGGAATTATTTGGCTGGGGTGGGGGGTTGAAGGGAATGGGCATTATTGAAAAAAGAATAATGAAAAAATAAATATGAAAAAGGTTTTTTCCACTGAAAGTAAGGACCAGCATTAAAACTTAAAACGAAAAGAGATTTTTACGCATATGGGGGGTTCATCTCTTTCTAAATACCTCGATCTTTACGTTACAGTATTTTTAGTAATTTCCACTATTTATTCTACAGCCTTTGTGGTTGAGGGATCAATCTTAAAGAATTGGGACAAAATTAAAGCTTTAATGTAAAGAGGGAGGTATTAACGAGGGGGCAAACCCCCTCATATACATAATAAAAATATAAGAATATAGAGGTTCGTTACGCAAGTTAATTTCTAAGTTACGTATATTTTTTACTAATACAAATGTTTGTTAAAAGTTAAAGATTCTAATTGCCTTTTTAAGTAATCGAAAAATTGGAGGGCAACTAGACATCCTTCCCCATCCCTTATCTCTCAAAATCGCCTGATCAAAACTAAGAGAAAGCAATTTAGCAAAAAAAAATTATTCCGCAAATTTCGTTTTAATTATTCATTTGCGGAGAGCCAAAATCAAACATGCATTAATTCAAAAACATTCAGAAACTAAATAAAAATAAAAAAAAGTTTTTTTTAACTGAAAGTAAGGAGCGACATTAAAACTTAAAACGAACAGAACTTACTCCGTGTATGAAAGGGGCTGCTCCTTCTTCAACGGCCCCCTCTTTACACTAAAGTTATTAACTGTTTTATAAAGTAAAATTGAGAGAAAGAGTCAAACTTTAGCCATAAGAGCTGTTTTACTTTCCATAGATGATACCTTTTTTTGTGTCTTTCTGTTTTGCAAATTTGCAAACAAATTTGTTTGGTAATTATAGAGGCATTAGCTAGCTCTCAGTAGGTAGTAAATTGATTAGTTTTATGATACTTTTAGAGATACTGCAGACAAAGTTTTAAGAGAAGAACAGTGCAGTTTCAGAAAAGATAGAGGAGTGGTTGACCAATGTTTCACTTATAGATCCATAATTGAGAAGTGCCAAAGTCATCAAAGCCTTAGTCTTGGGTTTTATAGATTATAAGCAAGCATTTGATTCAGCTGGTCGAAGACCTTCAGGGAGGTTCTTATTCTTATATGGTATACTAGACAAATACATTTGATCAGTGTTATGTACGGGAATAACACTGGTGCGGTTAAGGTAGGAAAACAGGTTAGCAGCTGGTTTCGTTAAATCAAGAAATTAATCAGGATTGCGTCCTAAGCCTATGTATGTGGATCTTTTGTGAATCACAAAATCAAACGGAGAAAAAAACTTTCTGGATATGTTGATGATCGAAGCATCTTAGATGAAAGTACGAGCGAAATGAATGAACT